>NW_006411407.1:5605-6985 GCF_000296735.1 Chrysochloris asiatica
TTATCTTCTCATCTTTCAAGATATAGGGAAATTTTCTTCCAGAAGCTCTTCAACTATCTCCTCCATGGACTTCTCTGATTCTCCCTGTTCCAGAATGCCTAAAATTCTTAAGTTGTTCCTCTTCATGTTATCCAGCATGAATCTTAGACTCTCTTCAGATTTTTTTTTATCCCTTTTTCAGCTTGTTCTTCTATCTTAGCAGTATTGAGAGATTTGTCTACCAGCTAGCTAGTTCTGGCTTGCATCTCTTCTATTCTGCTCCTTTCCCCTTTCCGTGTATTGTCCATTTCTGATATCTTATTATTATTTATCTGGACATCTTTTTTACAGGTTTTGAATTGTTTCCAATGCTGTATCAATCTTATTTGATTGCTCCTGTAGTGCTTTCCTGACTTCTTCCTTGTTTTCCTCCACCCCTTTTTGGAGCATTTGAATTTGTTTCCATATCATTCTTCTGAATTCTTTCTCAGGCATATCCAAAACCTGCTCTTCCTCCTCTAGAAAGCCTTTATCTGTCTCCAGCTCATTTGTCTCAGCTACTGTCTTCTGTTTTTGGACATGTTTTGATATAATTTGTTGTTTTTTATTTGTCATTTCCTGATAGTTATGTGAGGTTTTTTTTTTTTTAATTTAATTTTTTTTACAGCTTAAGTGAATGTTTGTTGTTTGTTGTTAAGCTTACTGGGTGTCTCCTGGTGGATATGATCAGGAGATAGGCTTCCCTTTTCTCATGTAATGCTTAGCAGGTGTTGTTGGCTCTTGTCTCAGTGGTGGAATATTATGGGGTATGCTTAGAGCTTGGCTATATGGCCATGATTGCAGTCTCTTCTTGGGTAATGTTAGGAGAAAAAGCTCCCACCTTTGTGGTCAAAGGTACCAAAAGCAAAAGTAATATAAATGCTGAGACAAAAACCACCACTTTGGAACAGAAATGAAGTTGTGGTCAACTGTACCAAGCTACGCAGGCAGTGTGTGTGCAAGGTAGAAGCCTCCAGCAGTGGGTGAGGGTGTCTGTTCTCTCAGTCTAGACACTGTGGTAGAGGTCCGCAGGTAGATATTGTGCAGTTATTGTAATAGAGATTGTCCACTATTTTTGTTTCTGAATGTCAGTTAGATACCTGCGTGTGCACAGCGCAATTCTCAGGATGATTGAGTCTTTTTATGTTGAGGTTTTACAGATTGCTTTGTATGGATCCTGTGCAGGGAGCTCAGGTAGTGTAGAGTCTGCGAACTGCAAGGTCAGCAGCTTGAAACCATCAGCCTCACCGCAGGAGAAAGGTGAGGTGCTCTGCTCCCACATGGATCCACAGCCCCGGAAACCTCACACAGGGTCCCCTGGAGTTGGAATGGACTCCAAGATGCACAGCTGCCAAGGGTCCC
>NW_006411407.1:7855-10364 GCF_000296735.1 Chrysochloris asiatica
AACAACAACAACAACAACAACATTCTCCCCTCATAGTTGTCTGTGAGATGCTCCATGACTGTTATGATAATTTATTCAAGAATTCCAAGTCTGTGTACCATCTATACAAATATCATATGAAATCAGGCTTAATTTAAAATGCCTGCTACTGAAGAAGGGTGATTCATATATCAAAATAGGCATCAGAAATGTACCAAGGGTATATGTGAGTTAAAAAATGCCAGGAAATCCAGGCTGATGACTTAGAAATTTTCTCCTATGGGCCTGAGCATGAAAAAGAATTCGATAGTGAAGGAAGTACACTAGTACCAAAGTAATAACAATGCATCATTGGGGGTCTCCAAGCTCAAATTGGCATTGATTAAATCTCTCATCCACACAATACGGTTAGGGACATAAGCATGAGAAGCACATAGATATACATTATTTATTTCTGTTGCACTTAGCACAATGGGATCTGTGCTGTTTAAAAATTAACCACTCAGACACTGAGATGGGCAATTTGGAGTCAGTGAAGGGTTTATTATACTGAGTAGGTATCCTGTCTTCACCAAACAAGCAATAGGAATATGGGAATTCAAATTATAGCAAGAACTTTGCCTGAGGGGAAGTGGGGATGAACTTGTTAAATGAAGTAATGAGCTATGGGAACATCTCCCTGAACAGTGGTACAATGTTGTTGTTGTTATGTGCCGTGGAGTTGGTTCTAATTCATAGTGACCCTGTATAGGGTTTCTGAGGTTGTAAATCTTTATGGGAGCAGAAAGCCTCATCTTTCTCCTGTGGAACAACAGCTGGTAGTTTCAAACTGCTGACCGTGAGGTTTGCGGCCCGATTCATAACCACTATGCTACCGGAGCTCCTTTAGTGGTACAATATCTGCCCCTAAAAGATTTTTTAAAGCAGGGAAGTCCCCTTTTGTAGAGATGACTTAAATGGAAATAGGTGCTAAACCACAATTGATGCTGGGAGTTATTTGATAGGTGAGACCACCTGATGTGTGGCCATAAGCATGAGATGCAGCAGTTTCTATCTGTAGATGTTTGGACTGTGTGCCCTGCCATAGACCTTGTTTGCAATGGAGACAACAGAACTCAATAATCATTTGTTGCATGAAATGAATGAATGTGGGAAGAAATGAAAAATTTTGTTACCTGTTGCTACATAACCAAATTACCCCATTAGTTATTTTATAACATAGAAATGTATTATCTTACAATTTTTGTGGGCCAGGCATTCAGGAGTAGCTTAGCTTGGTGGTTCTAGTTTAAAGTCTCACATGAGGTTGTAATTAAAGATGTTGAGCATGGCTGCAGTAATTTGAAGGCTTAACTGAGTCTGGAGGATCAACTTGTAAGATAGCATATTCACTTTCTTCCTGGCAGTTGGCAGGGGACCTAGTTTTGTGAGTGACCTTACTGCATGGTAGCAGGATTCGCCTTGATCAAATTATACAAGAGAACATGGCAGAAGCTTCAGTGCTTCAACAACCTGGTTTGGTCTAAGAAGCCTCACTCTGTTATCTCACAATATTCTACTAACCACACAAGTCAGAACTAGTCAGTGTGGGAGGAGACTCTGTAAGGGCATGAATACCAGGAGGTGGGGATGGTTGGCCATCTTGGAGTCTGTTTACCTCTGAAGGGTTCCTAGGACTGCCAGTGGATTTCACATCGGTATGTAGGGGAGTTATAAGCTGCTGTGTGTACATCTGTAAGACAATGTTCTGTTCCACACCCACTATCCTTGCTGTCCTCCTTTTTCCATCTCATATGTGGCGCTAGGAAAAAAAAAAGTGAACTTACTCTTCAGCAGCTTCCCTCAGATTCTTTATTTGGTATACAGAGTCTTTTCTCCCTCATCACAGATGGTACTCCTTTGCCATATTTCCTTTATAGATCCACAAAAATATACTTGCTCTTTCCCTTTTCAAGGTAGCTCATCTGTGGCATTGTGGACTGCAAGATTGGTTTGAACCACAAGGCCAGTGATTCAAGCTCACCAGCCG
The DNA here is from genome assembly GCF_000296735.1 of Chrysochloris asiatica. Taxonomy (NCBI): domain Eukaryota; kingdom Metazoa; phylum Chordata; class Mammalia; order Afrosoricida; family Chrysochloridae; genus Chrysochloris; species Chrysochloris asiatica. The sequence continues at coordinate 9,864 of NW_006411407.1, forward strand.
CTCCTTGGAAACCCTATACAGGGTTGCTATGAGTCAGAACCGACTAGATGGCACATAACAACAACAATCTAAACCCTGTTTCCCATTGATGTGTACTAATACCATTCAGAAAAGAGGAGATATTTTAAAGAATGTCACTAGGCTGAACTGTGGAATTTTTTTAACCTTTTCTTATATAAAAAAAAAAACAACCCTTTTTATTGTGAATTGAATCAAAGTTTTCAGACCAGATCATTGGTTCTACATTCAACAAATCACAGAGTTCCTTTCAGCTCATTGATTGCAACCCTCTCAACATAACATCACTTATCCACTTCTTCCCTAGGTCTCCTTTTTCCATTCCTCCTTCTTTCTCCACCCTGTTGAATTTTGACCTTCCAATCTATTATCCATTTCTGAAATCTTAATACTAATCTTTTGGCTTTCTATTTTCAGTTTTAATGTTGTTCCTTGTTTTTCATTTATTTTGTCTGTTTGTCCGTTTAGTGTTTTCTTGTATTC
>NW_006411408.1:0-8367 GCF_000296735.1 Chrysochloris asiatica
GGGACCCTACCCAGAGAAGCAGTGATGCCTGAAATAGAACCAGAGATGATGACGTGGAGCAATGGAGCAGCTGGAGACTTTAGATCCAGAGAGGGAGAGTGACTGTGTGCTGAAGACCTGGGGGGCTTGGGGGAAGGATTGCATGGAGGGGATTGTAACCATGGCAATGAGATGATATACGATAGAATGAATGTAAAACTAATGTTCTTGCATGTAAACTATCACATAATTCACAATAAAACATTTTAAGAGAGAGAGAAAAAAAAAAAAAAGAGTACAACCTTGTAAACCCTATGTGGAAGTTCTAGTCTGTCTTATGGCTTCACTCTGAATTGGAATCAACTTGATGGCAGTGTGTTTGGGCTTTTTCATTTGTTTTTGGCCTTCACCAGTTGTTCCAAATTATCTAACATTCATTTGGCTTCACTTGTTTTTTTCAGCATATTGCACCCCAACTAGATTCTTCCTCTCTTCTTAACCCTTTGGATCAGTTGACTGATCTGCCCAGGTTTGATAAAAGTTGCTCCAAGGTGACAGCCTGTGAATTCCTCTATTAAGCTCAATACTTTCAAACAGGTTAGCATCACAGGCTCCAGTTTCCTAGGAATGCAGTCCAGAGACCCAGACATTAGGTGTGAGACAGAAAGGGAAAGACTGGGAAAATTGGACTCTTATCATCTCATTTTCTAATAGCAACATTTTGGGAAATGACGTATTTAAATAGTAGGTACTCTGCTGAAAAGTATCACTGCAGTGCTGAAAGAATAGAAAACATTTAGTGAATGTAAATAGCTACAAGGAAAGAGTAGCAAGCTACAGTTTATGGGGGGAAATTAAGTACCAAGTCGCTTCCATCCTGAATGTAAGTGCTGTCTGTTGTGAAGCAATTGGAGAGATGGGGTAACTTAAATCAGATCCAACTCTCATCTATTATTCAGGTTTCCTAGATATGTGCTGAAATGCACACAGAGACAAGTATCTAATTAAAATGCCAGACAATGCATTGTCTATTCTTGGCTTTGAACGACAATGAATACTGTTATGGTATTGAGTAGACTATTTTATTCAATGTGAAAGCAAACATACACACACAAAGATTTAGATAACTAATGAGGAAATGTAATGGAATAAATCATAAGAACATACCCAGTACATACTTTCAGTCAACTCAAGATTCAATAGTCTCATACAAAATACACTGAAATGATTTTTAAAGTCAACTCCAAACCATAGCGTATTTCATTGTTAGAGAAATGCAAGGGTGCTTCAAAAAGTTCATAGAAAAATTTCAATATCTTTTCATTCCATTTCCCCACAGATTCTTTGAAGTCCCCTTGTAAACATGGAAAGTCTCTGACTTTGTCCTTTAGTAATAATATGGAATTATGTATATGTCAGATCCACCATGAACTCAAAGGGAATTTATAAAAGAAATTCATTATGGCATTTACATCTAAACTACAGTCCTTCTACTGGATTACAGCTTTGAAGACTACTGGAAAATGTTTGAATACACAGCAGTGCCCTGCATTATAGGAAAGGGGTGGGTGTGATTATTTTCTACTCCAATCAGACTATCCTAAGACAATACAAATTCACTTCAGATTTCAAGATGAAAGCTGGTAACAGGACTTGGTTTTCTGTCCTCTAGTATTAAGAATTGTATGTGCTCCTTCCAGCTGGGCCCACAACTGCATTTACATACAGCAGAGAGAGTGAGCAGTCTCTGGATTCAGAAAGACCTGGACTTGAATGCTAACTCTGCTCATTCTCAACAGAACTACACTGTATTAACTGTATAAAGTCTAAATTCCTCAGCCATTCTCCTGGACTACGATGTGTTGGCACTCAGTTGAATTTATGCAATGTGCAACCTTTGGTGTGGCTTGAATTCCTAATCCTCTCAAAACTTCAGCTCCTTTATTTGTAGAATGTTATTGTAAAGTGCCGTCAGTTGGTTCTGACTCAAGCAAGCCTGTACAAGACTTCCAAGCAGCAGCTGATGGGTTTGAACTGCAGACCTTGTGGCTAGCAATCCTAGAACACCATACTAGGACTCCTATTTGAAGAACAGAAGCATTAATAATACCGCTGGCATTCATAGCTTCCACCTGATTATGTGATTATGAGAAATTGAGATAATGCAGGAAAAATGCTTACACTACATACTAAGTATTCACCATTGTGAGCAATTTGATGTTGATGATGCTGTGTTTTTCAGTAAGGTTAGTCTCAAATGTAGCTTTCTAAAGCAAAACACCATTGCAGCTTTTGAAATTCCACCAGTCCCCTTAGTACTTACATACCTAAAGCAAGGATATTTAAATCACTTGAGTCAAAATCTCCCTTTGTCATGGTTGTTGTTGTTGTTGTTATGTGCTGTGGAGTCAGAACCGACTCATAGCGACCCTGTACAGGGTTTCCGAGGGTGTAAATCTTTACGGGAGTAGAAAGCCTCATCTTTCTAAACAATAATAGCAACAAGGATTAGTAATATATAGGATTTATTATCTGGGGTGAACACTTATTAGGTGAAGAGAAAGAAATCTAGAGTCACGTGATTTTGAAACCCTAAGATTGTTAGGTGCTGTTAAGTCCATTCTGCCTCATAGTAACCTTATGCAAAACAGAACGAAATACAACCCAGCTCTGTGGCATCGTTACAATTGTTGTTACATTTGAGCCCAATGCTGTTGCCACTGTGTCGGTTTATCTCATTGGAAGTCTTTCTCTTTTTCTTTGACCCTTCACTTTACCGAGCATGATGTCCTTCTCTAGGAACTGGTCCCTCCTGATAACATGTCCTAATATGAGCGATAAAGTCTTGCCATTCTTCCTTCTAAGGAGCATTCAGACTATACTGCTTCCAAGATAGATTTGTTTGTTCTTCTGGCAGTCCATTTCAATATTCTTTGCCAACACCATACTTCAAATGCATCAATTCTTCTACACTCTTCCTTATCCATTGTCCATTTTTTACATGTAGATAAGGTGATCAAAATACCACTGTTTGGGTCAGGCACACCTTAGTCCTCAAACTCGTATCTTTGCTCTTTAACATTTTAAAGAAGTCTTTTGCAAATTTGCCTAATGAAATGCATCATTTGATTTTTTTTGACTGCTGCTTCTGTGAGTGTTGATAGTGAATCCAAGTAAAATGAAGTCTTTGACAACTTCAGTCTTTTCTCCACTTATCATGATGCTATTTATTGGAACAGTTGTGAGGATTTTTTTGTTTTCAGTATGAGGTGCAACCCATACTGAAGGCTATAGTCATCAGTAAAGTATTGCTAGGCTTCTTTGCTTCCAGCTATCAAGGTTGTATCATCTGCATATCCCAGCTTGCTAATGAATCTTCCCCCAACCCTGATGCCATATTCTTCTTCAGATAATCAAGCTTTTCAGATTATTTGCTCAGCATTAGTATGCATTTGAATTATGGTGTTGGCAAAGAATATTAGAAGTACCATGGACTGCCAGAAGAACAAATCAATCTGTCTTGGAGGAAATACAGCCAGAATGCTTCTTACAAGGGGGCATGGTGATACTTTGTCTCTCATATTTTGTACATAATGTCAGATAAGACCAGTCCCTAGAGAAGGACATCGTGCTTGGAAAAGTGGGGAGATCAGCAAAAAAGAGGAAGACCCTCAATAAGATGGACAGACATAGTGGCAACAGCAATGGGCTAAAATATAACAATTGTATGGATGGCGCAGGACTGGGTAGTGTTGCATTCTGTTGTGCATAGAGGAGCCGGCTCAATGACACCTGACGACAACCTTTACTGCAAGAATTCTGCACGCTCCATTTTATACCACATCAAAATGGCAGTTTGGAAGTTCTCTAGGGACTTAATGGTGTTCATTTAAAACATATTTTGAGTTTGGGAAACAAAAAGAAGTCTGATGGGGAAAGGTCAAGGCTATAGGATGGATGGAGTAAGATTTCTCAATGAAATTCTCATAGAACAACCCTTGCTACTTTCAAAGAATGAGCAGGTACTTTGTCATGATGAAAAAAAATTACTCAGAGCAACTTCCCTGGCCTTTCCAGTTCTTAAAAGTTCTTCATAATAAGCCCCTATGATTGTCCTGTATCCTTCAAGAAAATCTGTCAAGAAATCCCTTGAGAATCCAAAAAAATAGTCACCATAACCTTCAGATCTGACCTCTTTGCCTTGACTTTAACTGACCCAGCAGATTCCCTTGGAAGTCATTCTTTTAATTGGATCTTTTATGAAGCCATCTTAATGAGACTCAGACACATGTAGACAAGCCATTCACTGATTGCAGGAATATGTTTAAACACATTTTATTTGGAGTAAGCCCATACATGTATGAACTGGGCTCCTAGTAGCAATACTTTTTGACTTACCTTCATTAAAAACTCTGTAAAATTAGAGCACTGATTGTTTAGCATGAGATAAATGAGGTAATGATGAAATTGAACTCCACACAGCACTGCGCGTTCTGCTAAAATTTAATAACAGAATTCAAGTTGTGTTCTTAGAAAAACTCTTTTTCTTAACTTCAGTCACTTAGGGAAGTAGATTTGTAAGATTCTATTTCCATTTCCCCTCAAAATAAGCAGAAACATTTTAACACAAATGTACATTTGTACCCAGAGTTCTATGGTAAATGGAAAGCTTAAAGAACTTGGTGTTTTATTATTATTTATAAGCATAAAATACCACTGCATTAAGAAGAAGAGAAAAAACCCTCTTCATCTTTGGTTGTAATTGCGTCAAAAAAGTACTAATTTACAGCTAATTTTTTGTGATGTATCTACTTCATATTTCCTGCTTTATCCTTGCCTCCAGCCCCTAGATTTGCTTCTGTCATTGACTACAGCATAATAGAACAGATCTTAATTTAAGGAATCTCAAATTTCAATTAAGAGAACTGGACACATAGTATAGAGTTTTTATCCTTTATCAATAGAAATGACATATATATATATATGGCACTGTGGGATCAGCACTGGACTGCAAACCACCATAGGGTTTCCGAGAGTGGCTGGAATGTTTGAACCACCAACCTTGCAGTTCAAACTGACCTTGCAATCCAGTGCTTACCTTATACTGCCACACCAGAACTACATATATGTGTGTGTGTGTGTGTTGTTAAGTGCCATTGAGTCAGTCCAGATCTATAGTGACCCTGTATAGCGACCTTAGGAACACATTAACCAAATAGCGCCACACCAGGAGCTATGTATAGTCGTATTCATAGGTAACATATCTACACACACACATTATATAAAATCATAGCCTTGCTTAGAAACTGTAAGGAGACCAGAACTGTGACCAATACTGAGAGACTTCAAGCAGAGGCTGGACTGAAGAGAAAACAATATCCAGAATACATTTGGGGTTCATGTGAGATTTCTTTTGAGAGGAAAAATGTTGTGAGATCCCATTAGAGGGAAAGACAGCAAGGATGGGTGAGAACTGGGAGAAGGGGAATGCCAAAATGTTGGACAAGGGGAATTGAGTTCCCGGAGGCAGGTGGGGAGGAAGGGCAGTGTTCAGCGATGATATTCTCTCTAGTCTGAACACTTCTAGATTAAATATGATACTCTCTTCCCATTTCCTACCTCTACACAGACACACATTTATGTGTTGACTTCTTTCCACAAAAAAGCCTCCCTCCTGGACATTGCAGTTCCAGGCCCATCATGTCAAGCTTCACACTTGTTAATCTCTCATTGGTCAGAATGACAACATACTCATGCTGGAACCTTCTACTTCCGCCTCTCAGTCTTCCTCTTCTGACCTAAGAGTATGGCCAGCCCCCAATTTTTTAAGGAAAAAATATAGTGTTTGTTAGTTTGCAAAATTATTTTTTAACATACAATCAATGTCAGCATTGTTTTATATCTAAAGACATAAAATGCTTATAATAATAACATTAGATAAGAATATAATTTGCTACGTACTTTATTAGGCAAATCTGCTGCACAAGAAATCTTGAAAGTGTTGAATAGCAAAGATGTCATCTTGAGGATTAAGGTGTGCCTGACCCAAGCCATGATATTTTCAATAACCTCATATGCATGCAAAAATTGGACAGTGAATAAGGAAGACTGTAGAAGAATTTATGTATTTGAATTATGGTGTTGGCAAAAATTATTGAAAGTACCATGGACTGTCAAAAGAATCAACAGATCTGTGTTGGAAGAAGTACAGCCAGAATGCTCATTGAAAAAGCTATGATGGTCAGATTTTGTCTCTCATACTTAGGACATATTATCAGGAGGGACAAGGTCCTGGAGAAGGCTATCATGTTTGGTAAGGTGGAAGGTCAGAGAAAATGAGGAAGACCCTCAACACGATGGATTAGCATAGTGGCTGCAGCAGTGGGCTCAGGCATAGCAACGATTGTGAGGTGGTCATGGGACCAGGTAGTGTTTCGTTCTGTTGTCCATGGTATCATTATGAGTCAGTAACAACTTGATGGCACCTAATAATAACAACAGCAAGTACTTTACTATATAGCATGCATTCCATATTGTTGTTAGAAGCTCTGGTAGCATTGCGGTTACGCATCGGGCTGCTAACCTCAGGGTCAGCAGTTTGAAACTAGAGAGAGATGAGGCTTTCTGCTCCGGTAAAGATTTAAAAGCCTCGGAAACTCTGTGCAGGGTCGCTATGAGTAGGAACCAACTCCACAGCACATAACAACAACAAAATATAGCAATATGTTAAATGCCATCAAGTCAGTTCCAACCCATAGCGACCCTGAATACAGTTTCCAAGGAGAAGTTGGTGCGCTTGAGCCGGCAACCTTGTGGTGTAAACCAACTTTGCAGTCCAGCACATTAACCCACAGTACCACACCAGGACATGTGTCTGTATTGTAAATATGTATAATTTATATATATACACACACCACTACTTCACAATCCAAGTTAAATATTATCTCCTGTTTGCAGTTGCGGAAACTGAGGCTCAAAGTGATTCATTTTCTCAATTTCTTACAGTTGATCAAGGCTTGTGTGCTTTAGCACTACAGGGTAATGATGGTTGCACCCTCAAAGTATTTTTTTTGATTTTCATTTTGCAATATAACAGTATTTATGAAATAGGAGGTAGTATTAATAAAATTATAGCTGGTATCATATATTTTACATTTAAGTACTATTGGTCTCAAAAATATATTATTTGTTCTCTGCACTCTTCCATGTGGTTACCACTTAGTGCCAATTATATAAGTGATCAGATCCCATAAATGTGAAGTAAAAAGAGGTAGTGTTGTTGGATTGTCTTACACGCCCATAATTTATAAGGCAAAGGATTCATGAGTATTTTCTATAGACCAGATGTGAATCCAAATGGGAAACAGAGCCAATGGCCAGAAAAACAGGGTTAAGAGGCAAATGGCAACCAAGGATTAGGATTCATCACACTTTATTCTTAGGGAACCTCTAAAACATTATGAAAGCCATCACAGAACAGTCAGCCTTAAGCATCTACCAGACCCAGAGATCCTGAAGTCATCATAAGATCTATTAAATTAAATTCCCTTGCCCATTTCAAGTTCCAACTTTCTCTGGAGAAGATAGAAATAACAGTAGATGGTGAATAAGGGAAAAAAGTCAACCACATCCTTATCCAGAGAGGGGATGGGGTACCCACACTCCCCAGTCAGTGATGAGACCCTGTCAATCCAGACTTATTTATCTGGCACTTCTTGGATTTTCAGTGTACCTGTGCCTAAATAAAACTAGATATATGAGTATTACAGAATATGCCCATTTTTATATGAATGGAAATAAGTTGCATTTGCTTTGTTGCTACTCTGTTTTCATTTAAAAGTCTAAAACACATAAAACTATATTAAACTGTTGACTTGTATAATGTAGCTGGTGAGTAGCCTAATTTTGAGCATCATTAAACACTAGTAGCTATAATAATGTGTGATGATCAACACTTTAATATTCAGTTCAAGAAAGATAAAAAAAGGAAAGCATGAATGTCTTACTATTTATCATTAAAATATGCTTTAATGTATACCACACATCTGAAAGGTAAGATTGATGAAATGTATTAATGATGTGAAACATTCTGTTGCTACATATCTCATAGTGATAAATCCTAGATGATGATTCTGGAACCTAGTGATGCCAATAAATTGTACACGGGAAAAATTTCCTTTTTATTATTAGAGATTGTGACATTTGAAAGTTACTCTGAAATACAACAAACTATTATCAATTTTTTTCAAAATGTTGTCAGTGGAGCGTCCTGGTATGAACTGAAACAGACCAACAGAAGGAACCAACAGTCACCAAACCAAAAGAAATAATAAAAATAAGAGCAGAAATAAATGAGATGGAAAACAGAAAAACTATAGAAAGAATCAA
>NW_006411408.1:9104-10894 GCF_000296735.1 Chrysochloris asiatica
AAAAAAATAATACATCATGACCAAGTATGTTTCATAAAAGGGATGCAAGGATGGTTCAACATTAGAAAAACAGTCAATGTAATCCACCATATAAATAAGAAAAAGGAAAAGAACCATTGCAAGGTCACTAGCCACTTCTGTTGTTAGTTGTTAAGTACCATGGAGTAGTTTCTAACTAATATTTACCCTGCACAGGTTTCCGAAGCTGCAAATCTTTACAGAAGCAGAAAGCCTCATCTTTCTCCCGCAGAACAGCTGGTAGTTTTGAACTGCCAACCTTGAGGTTTGCAGCCCAATTCATAACCACTACGCTACCAGAACTCCTTAGAGAGATGAAAATCAAAACAATGAGATATCATCTCACATCAACAATAATAGCAAAGATCAAAAAAGTAGACGACAATAAACGCTGGCAAGGATGCAGAGAGACTGGGACCCTCCTACATAGTTGTTGGGATTGCAAAATGGTCCAGCCTCTCTGGAAAGCAATATGGCACTTCCTCAGAAGTTTGGAAACAGAAATACCTTATGATCCAGCAATTTTTCTACTTGGTATTTACTCACAAGAAATACGAGCCAGAGGTGGGGCCTGATGGTGGCTAGGGTGGAGGTGCAGTGAAGTTCGCCATCAGCCATACCATAGAATACCAGGCAAAGCAGATCCAGGGCAGAGCTCCAAAACTCGGAACCACAGAGATAGGAATATTTTAAAAGTTTGAAGGCTTATAGCTTGTGGAAATTGGAGCTGAAGTAAAAAATTGCGTACTTTTGAATCTGCCGGGCCGGGCTTGGAGGCCCAGAGCCGACATCTTGGGTGAGACCAAATGGCAAGATAAAGCAGGGTGGGGAGCAGAAACACCATGGAAAAACGCCGCGGGAATCTTGGGGCAATGGTGGACAATATACTTTGTCAGTTTTGCTTTGTTCTGATTTTCAGGGGGTTTTTTTTGTTTTGTTTTTTTTGGTATCTGTCATTGGCACGCCCACTGTTTGCCCACCTCCATTCTGGTGACTAGAGGGGGAGCCTGAGTGAGTGGACACCCCCCACCCTCACCACTGGTGGGTTCTTCAGCCATGCATGTGCAAAGATACTCAGCCCAAGAGCAGACCCTTAATGTTTTTTTGTTTTGTTTTTTAATATGGGAAAGGGCAGGACAGGACTGTAGAGAGGGAAAGAGAGTTTAAAAACAAAACAGGCCGAAAATTAAATTAAAGCCTGAGGTACAGCATAACAACCAACACTGGCATCTTGAAATCTCTCACGCAGCTTTGAAAGGATGACGTTGAATAGAGGAAATTAAAGTCATACTCATATTAGGCTACAGATTTATTTTCTTCTTCTCTCCCTCCTCTCCCTTTTCTGTGATTATAGACTGCAGGATTCAGTCTAGTTTTTGTTGTTGCTGTTTTTGGTGTGTTTTCTTTTTCTCTCTCTCTCTCTTTTTTTTTTTTTGTTGGTGCTGTCTTGGTGTTATATGCTCCCCCTTCTACCTTTGGAGGACTCTTTTTCTCCATATATTACATAAGAAGAGTCTCAGCAACTGCTGCCATATAGCCAAGCTACAATCACACTCTATAAAACACCAAAATACAGGGAGAATAAACAAGATGGCAGATCGGGTGGAAGTGCAGTAAGAGCTCCACCAGCAACAACATAGAATACCCAACCAAGCAGGCTCAGGGCATGGTCCCAGAACTATGAACCACATATAAAGGAATATTTAGAAGGTTGGAAGGCTTACAGCTGGGGGAATTTGTGCCAGAAGCAAAAAATCCATTGCTTTCTAGTC
>NW_006411409.1:0-1379 GCF_000296735.1 Chrysochloris asiatica
GGCTAGTAGTTTCGAACTGCTGACCTTAAGGTTCTCAGCCGATTTGTAACCAGATGATCCAGGAATTCTACTTGAACTGAAAGTAGGGATACAAACAGGTACATCAATGCTTATTACAGCACCATTCACAATAGCCAAAGGTGAAAAGAAACTAAATGTCCGTCAACAGATGAATGAATAAAGAAGACATGGTTTATATACACATGTACAATGGAATATAAAGACAAATCAAGTTCTGATACATCCTATGGACATGCGTGAACCCTGAAAATATTATGCTAATTGAGTGACACTAGACACAAATGCCCATCTATATACGATGCCACTTTTTAACAATTGTTTTATTGTGGTAAGAAATATATCTATATCTATAACAAAATGTTTGCAAATTTGTCATTTTTACATGTATAATTCAGTGATATTGATTACATTCATCATATTGCACAGCCATGCATTATTCCATTTATATGAAATAGCCAAAATAGCCAAATCCATAGTTACAGAGAGCTGATTTAGTGATTTCCAGGAGCTGGGGGAAAGGGGAGAACGAAAAGTTTCCTTTGTTAATGATGAAAATGTACTAGGTAGTGGGGCTGGTTGCATAACATTGTGAATGTACTAAATGTTGCTGAAATGTATACTTTAAAATGATTAAAATAGTGATTTCATGTTATGTAAGTTTTACAATACTGAAAAAAAGATAAGCAACCTCTCCCCAGTTGAAACCAAACAAAAACAATAAATCAGGCAAACCAAAAGCTTAACTTGTTAAATCCCTGCAAGGAAGTCACGTGGATGTATAGCCAGAGAGAATCAGGCAGGAAATACTCTGCTACTCTCAAAGAAGAGTAAAGAGGAAGCAAGGTCTGGGCTTACACTTCTTTTCCCATGTAAGATTTATTGTCTTCCTGTGTAGATCTCATGGCCTTGGTAACTTTTTGCTTAGATCTATACTCGACTTGTTAGTATTGTAGGCTGTTAACTGCAAGGTCAGCAGTTCAAATCCACTAGCCATTCCTTGGGAGAAAGGTGAGGCTTTCTGCTCCCACAAGATTTACAGCCTCAGAAACCCTATAGAGAAGGGTTGTTGTTGTTGTTAACAGCCGTCCCGTCGTTTCCGACCTATAGCGACCCTGTACAGGGTTTCCAAGGCTGTAAATCTTTACGGGAGCAGAACGTCTCATCGCTTTCCCGCGGAGCGGCTGGTAGTTTCGAACTGCTGGCCTTAAGGTTCGCAGCCAGATTCGTAACCACTACGCTACCAGAGCTCCTTATAGAGAAGGGTGGTGGCAAGCAAAAAGGGCATACAGACCCTCTACAACAAAGATACAGATAGCCTAGTAAAATAAAGGCAGATGATAGTCCTAGAACTTGGAACT
>NW_006411409.1:3997-5190 GCF_000296735.1 Chrysochloris asiatica
GAGGAAAAGGGTTTGGTTTCTGCATAGGTGTGGGAGGAAGTCCAGATGTGGAGACATGTGGTGTGTTTGAACTATCAACACCACCCTGCTGGCAGCCAGGAAGCAGGCTTGCAGAATGTGCCCTTTGATTGTTTAAATTATTATATATTCCTGAGTGTTTTTGTGTACATTTCACCCCCTCAAAACAAACAAACAAAAAACCACAACAAAAAATAAAAACCCAGAGAGAATTAGAAGCAAATACTGTTGAATGATGATGCACAGAGTAGATTGTAATCGTTGCAATAAAATGAGTGTAAAACTGATGTTCTCCGGTATAAACCAGCACTGAATTCACAATAAAAACAAACAAAAAGAGTTTAATTAGAGTGTATATAATTGTGAATCCCTTTGGGTTTATCCTACTTGAAGCGTCTTTGATTTGCAAATTCATGTCCTTTTTCAAATCTGAATTGTTTTCCAGTGTTATTTCTTCAAATACAGGTATGTGCCACTTTATGTCCAACTGCATATACATTCATGGTTTCATAAAAGTTTGTTTTAAAGGAAAAAAACAAACAAACCCCAAAACAAAGCATTATTTGGTCATAATCCCCAATTTCTCTATGTAAAATAAGGTTTGTAAAATTACCTTTTGTCCAGATATATTATGAAGACAAACTTTTAAGATGAAGAAGTCACGTCTTCAAGTTTTTCATGGAACCTCAGGGTCAGCAGTTGGAAACTACCAGCTGTTCTGCAGGAGAAAGATGAGGCATTCTGCTCCCATAAAGATTTACAGCCTCAGAAACCCTGTGCTGCTGCTGCATGCCATGGAGTTGATTCTCACTTGGAGGGTTTCCGAGGCTGTAAACCTTTACAGGAGCAAAATGCCTCATCTTTCTTCTGCGGAACAGCTGGTAGTTTCCAACTGCTGACTTTGTGGTTCGCAGCCCGATTCGTAACCACTACGCTACCAGAGCTCCTGCAGAAACCCTGTACAGGGTCGCTATGAGTGGAACCGACTCCTCAGCATATAACCATCACCACCACCAATCCTACAGGTATGACATCTAGGGTTGAATGTTACCATCTCATCCCTTTCCCACCCATGATGTGGTGGCTGGAAGGAGACTCCAAAATTTTCTCCTCTCTTGGTTTGGCACCTTCCCTGTTTATTTTTCCTTTCCTTTCCTTTTTTTTTTTTTTTTTTT
>NW_006411409.1:6065-8255 GCF_000296735.1 Chrysochloris asiatica
CCAAAAGATTAATATTAACATTGCATAAATGGCCAATATATCAAAAATGGAAAGAAGTAGATGTGAATCAATGGAATTTCAGATTAGTGAGCTTGAAGATCATTCTCTCAATACTACTAATCTAGAAGAACAATCAGAAAAAAGAATGAATAAAACCTAAAGAAAGCCTAAGATTCATGTGGAACACCATGAAGAGGAACAACTTACAAGTGTTTGGAATTCCAGAACAGGAAGAGACCAAAGTACACAAAAGATAGTCAAAGAAAGGATGGAAGAAAATTTCCTTAACGTCGAGAAGCTGAATGAACCCTGAATAGGATAGTCCCCAAGAGAAAATCTCCAAGACATGTCATAATCAAAGTCTTCAAAATCAAAGACAAGGAAAGAATAGTGAAAACAGCTTGCGAAAAATGAAAACTTACCTACAAAAGAGAAACAGTAAGATTAAGCTCTGATTTCTCAGCAGAATCCATGCAAGAAAGGAGCCAATGGGGAGACATACAAAACTCAGGGAGAAAAAAATGGCAACCAAGAATCATATACTCAGCAAAGCTGTCCCTCTAGTATGATGGTGGAATTAGAAATTAAAGAATCTGTAAAACCCAGAACAACTTTATAAAAAATACTAAAAGTAGTCCTTTGGACTGAGAACCAACAACAGCAGACCGGAGATTGACATACATTGCAACACCACCAAGAATTCTATCTAGATATGGAAAATTTCAAAGTAAAACAAACTTACAAGACCAATAATAGGGAATAAGAGTTATCAGTTTATAATCAAGACAACTACAAAGTAACAAGAAGGAAAATTATAGTTATAGAATTTCAAATAATGAAGAAGTAAAGTCGATTTCAAGATAAAACAGACTGTGTTAAATGGGAAAAAAAATAATAAATTATAGTGTAACCTCAAATAAAGTTAATACACCTTCAAATCATAAAAAGGAAAACCCATGAATTTTCATAAGTATTAGAACAACAGTGATGAAATTGACAAAGAAACACACAAAAATGAAATCATCAGAGAAAAATATGTGGAAGAAAGTAAACAAGAGCACTAAAAAAAGCACACAGCAAAATGACTGAAATAAATTCACACCTATCAATAATCATAATAAACATCAATGGATTAAATGTACCAGTCAAGAGACAGGGAGTAGTAGAATGGGTAATAAAATGGGATCCTTCAATATGCTGTTTACAAGATAGATTAAAAATTAAAGGATGGAAAAATACATATCAAGCTAATGACAAAAAATGAACAGGAATGTCAATATTAATTTTTAAGAAAACAAATTTTAAGGCAAAAACCAGCATAAAAGACAAATAAGGACATTATCTCATGATTAAAGGGTCAATTGAACAACAGGGCATAACCATGATAAATATCTGTGCTCCTAATGAAAGAGCCTCAAAATAAATAAACTCTAATGCAATTGAAGAAAGAAATAGACAACTCTACAATAATAGTTTGGTTGGTTGTTTGGTTATGTGTCATGGAATTGGTTCTGACCCATAGCAACCCTATATAGGGTTTCTGAGGCTGGGAGCAGGAAGCCTCATCTCTCTCCTGTGGAACACGTGGTAGTTTCAAACTGTTGACCTTGAGGTTAGCAGCTGAGCTTGTAACCACTACACTACCAGAGCTCCTTGGGAGATTTTAATGCACCACTTTCAATAAAGGACAGAACGACTAGAAAGATACTCAACACAACCAGCCAACTTGACTTCATAGATTATACAGAGCAGTCATCCCAACAACACAATACACATTTTATTTCCAGTGCACATGGAACATTCTCCAGAGTAGACCATATGTTAGGCCATAAAGCAGGCTTCAGTAAATTTAAAAACATCAAAATACTACAAAGCATCTTTTCAGGTTACAATGCTATACAATTAGAAACCAATAATAGGAAAATCAAGGAAACAAATAAAATACATGGAAATTGAATAACACACTCATTAAAAGTTACGGGGTAATAGAACAGATAAAAAATTTCCTTGACTCAAATGAGAATGAAAATACAACATATTAGAACTTTTGGGACACAGCAAAAGCAGTATTTAGAGGGCAATTTGTAGCAATAAAGGCACACATCCAAAGAGAAGAAAAAATCAAAATCAACACATTAACACAGCATTTCCAACAATTAGAAAAAGACCAGCAAAGTAAACCTACAGTCA
>NW_006411409.1:8675-9231 GCF_000296735.1 Chrysochloris asiatica
TAATGCACTCCCAATCCCGATTTAAACATCATTCTTCAAAGAGATGGAAAAAATGATCACTGACTTAAAGAGTCCTCAGATAAGCCAAGCACTGCTTAAGAAGAATAAAGTAGGAGTCCTCTCATTCCTTGATCTCAAAATTTACTACACAGTCACAGTAGTCACATTGAACTTAGGGCTGGTACAATGAAAAATACATAGATCAAGGGAATAGAATTGAGAACCCAGAAGTAAATCCATCAACATGTCAATGCATATTAAATGGGGAAGAGATAGTCTCTTCAACAAATGGTGGTGGCAAAACTGGAAATCTATTTGCATAAGAATGAAACAAGACCCATGTCACACCCCCCAGGCCTTGTGCTTTCCTCAGAATCTAGACGAGATAGTACAAGCTATCTTCCTGCCCGATGCCGGACAATATTATTGAAATCCTATGTGAGTAAAGTTTTAATAAATATAATGCAAAAGCAACTGCAACCATACAAAAACAAACTCAACATGCATTAAAGACTTAAATGTAAAGCCTAGAATGATAAAGATAATCAATGAAAAA
>NW_006411409.1:10041-11009 GCF_000296735.1 Chrysochloris asiatica
CCAACAACTCAGAAAACAACAAATGCTAGTGAGGGTGTGGAGAGATTGGGAATCTCCAATATTGCTGGTGAGACTATAAAATGGTCCAACCACTCTGGAAAATGGTGTGATGCTTCCTCAGAAAGTTGGAAATGGAAGTACCATATCCCAGCAATCCTTATTTGGTTGTTGTTGTTAAGTGCCTTCAAGTCAGTTTTGACTCATAGCAACCTTGTTTAGGATTTCCAAGGAGCAGCTTGTGAGTTTGAATCGCTGACTTTGCAGTTCAAACCAACCTTCTGGTCCAGTGCATTATCCCATAGTGCCACACCAGGACCTGGGCTTGCTATATATATCTATCCACAAGAAGAGCCAGGGCATGAGTAGATATATGCAAACCAGTGTTCATCGAAGCACTATTCACAGTAGTAAAAAGATGGAGACAGCCTAAATACCCATCAGTGGAAGAGTGGATAAACTTTGGTGCATACACACAATGGAATAGTACTCAGTGATGAATTATCATTATTCTTTATGAGGGAAACACCCCATAACATGGATAAACCTGGAGGACATTATGCTGAGTGAAATAAATCAATCACAAAAGGACAAATATTGTATGTGACCACAATTTAAAAAACTCAAGAAAATGTTTTCATACTAAAAGAAATAATCTTTGATGGTTACCAGGGGTAGGAGGGAAGGAAGAGCAATGCACTTGCCAAAGAATTATTGTTGTTAAGTGCTGTCAAGTTGGTTCCAACTCATAGCAACCCTGTACAGCGTTACTGAGGAGCAGCTGGTGAGTTTAAACCACCAACCTTGCAGTTCGAACTGGCCTTGCAGTCCAGTGCTACATCAGTAGACACATGTTAACTCTGGTGACAAGGAGTGGGAGAGGGCAATATACAAGGAGTCTGGCTGAAGAATGATGCAGATAGATGAAGACATAGGAGCTAAGAGCTAAAGGAGACAGAGGTAAATAGCAA
>NW_006411410.1:0-509 GCF_000296735.1 Chrysochloris asiatica
AAAAAGATTGCAGTTGTAAAGACCTCATTTTTCTTGGATCAACCATCAACACTCATGGAAGCAGCAGTCAAGAAATCAAATGACGTATTAAATTAGGCAAATCTGCTGCTCATGAGTGCTTGTTAAAGTACTCAAAAACGAAAGTGTCAGTTTGAGGACTAAGGTGAAACTGATCCAAGCTATAGTATTTTCAATAACCTCATATGCATACAAAAGTTGTACAGTTAATAAGGAAGACTGTAGAAGAATTTGTGCATTTGAGTTACGGTGTTGAAGGAGAATATTGAAAACACCATGAGCTACCAAAAGAACAAATAGCTATATGTTGGAAGAAGTACAGCCAGAGTGCTCCTTGGAGGCCAGTATGGCCAGACTTCATCTCTCAAACTTCAGACACAATGTCAGGAGGGACCAGTCACTGGACAAGGATATCCTGTTTGGTAAGGTGGAGTGTCAGAGAAAAAGAGGAAGACCCCCAGTGAGATGAATTGTCAAAGTGGCAGCATCAA
>NW_006411410.1:1004-10900 GCF_000296735.1 Chrysochloris asiatica
AACAAAAAGAAAAGTGTATTGAAGTTTTCATCTTTGTATAAGTAAATGACTATGTTTGGGAAGACAGGAGTTTTCTTTGCAGATGCTATCAGTTAAATTCATGACATCAAACTTTATTAAGGCTGATCCTAATTCTAATACTTCTGAATGACGTTTTATAAAACAGAAGGAGATAGGAAATAAATGCACAGAGGAAGAAAATAACATATAAGGCTTTCTACAGTCCTGAGAACACAAAAAAAAAAATATTTTGGATACCTGAAAATGAAAAATGAAAGAGATGATAAAGCATCTTCCCATAAAATTGACAAGGAGAGAAAAAAAAAAATTCTCTCTCTCTCTTTTTTTTTTTTTACTTCTGTCACACTGAAATTTAACTTCTAGCATTCAGACACATGAAGATATAAATTTATGTTAATTATGCCATTTGTGGTCAATTGCCATAACATCCCTAGGAAACTAAGGCATAAGAGATTAAAAAATATATATGATAAATCCAAAGAGCATTTAATAAGTCAATATTCATTCATGAAAAAAACAACAACTCATCAACAAGAAATAGAAGGAAATGTCCTCAAAATTAATAACTTTATAAACTTCATAGTTTATAAATTTTTTATTTAATCCCAACCACTAGAGAATGTATAGAAAGCATAAACAAATCAATGTCTCTGTTAAATAAAAAGAGACATTTTCCTAAGGACTTTCCCCCCAAAATATATGGTCCAAATGATTTCATTGTGAATTTCTTTTCAAACTTCAGAGAATGAATAAACATCATTACTACACACTTTTTTTCAGTATATGTAAAGTGAAGGAAACATTTATTTTTATAAAGGAAATATAATAATGATACTAAAATAGGACAATAAAGTATATGTTGTTGTTGTTATATGCTATGGAGTCGGTTCCGACTCGTAGTGACCCTGGACAGGGTTTCCGAGGCTGTAAATCTTTACAGGAGCAGAAAGCCTCATCTTTATCCCACGGAACACCTGGTAGTTTCAAACTGCTGACCCTGAAGTTAATAGCCTGATTTGTAACCACTATACTACCAGAGCTCCTTATAATGAAGTATATAAATAATATAAAATTAGATATTGATATAAGGTTTAAAATAAAATATTAGTTAATAACTTAAACATTGCATTAAGAAATACACAAGTGGGATTGATAACAAAAAAATAAGAAAGTTCAATATTAGAAAATATAATGATTCATTTTTCTCTATTTGTTGCTCTAGGAATAAAGACTGTTTGATGAATGGTGGTGGTTGTGCGCTGTCTAGTTGGTTCAGATTCATAGCTACCCTGTATAGGGTTTCAAAGTCTGTGAATCTTTACCAGAACATAAAACTTCAACTTTCTCCTACAGAGTGAATGGCAATTAAAGTGCTGACCTTGCAATTAGCAGCCCAACTCAAAACCCATTATGCTAGCAGGACTCCATGTTCCATTCATGGATATGGAAAAAAATAAATGAAGAAATAATGGTAAAACTAACTCAAGAAACAAGACTTCAGGAAGGTAACAGAATAGATAATTAGCAGACAAAATTTCTCAGCAGTTACTTGCACAAATAACAGTCTGCTATTTGTCTACAATGAATGAGGAAAACAATTACAATAGTTTTGTTATGTGGTTAAGTGCTATAAGTTGATTGCAAATCGTAACTATACTGCATCAGGTTTCGGAGGAGAGATTATTGGGTTTGGACTGCCATCTTTGTAGTTAGCATTTTGGTGCTTATTGTACAGGGCCACACTAGGATTCCACAATGGCTATTTGTTTCGTTAAGTGCCATCAAATTGGTTCTGACTCATCGTGACCTTTGACCTTGTATAAGTTTTCCAAGGCATGGCTAGTAGTTTGAACTGCCAACCTTGTAGTTGGCAGTCCAGTGCTTATCTTACATTGTCACACCAGTAACCTAATATATTAGCAAGAAATACATCAATATTTAAAAACAAAAATGCTTTAAATTCTGTTAAGGAAATTATAAAACACTGCTAAAAAAAACAGAAAAATTCACTCAAACAAAGGCAAAAATATTTCTTATTTTTAATTATTTTCAACACTGTGAAGATGTTACTTCTAACTAAACTAATTTATAAGCTTAATGAATTTTCAAGGTAATTACAGGGAGCTTTTATTATGAAGATATATAAGTTAATCCTGTAGTTCATATGGGAAAACATACACATAAGAATAGTTAGGATAGTATTAAAAAGAAGACCTTTCATGGGGACTAGTGTTACCAGGTATACCACAAATTCTCTCTAATTAATATAATGTTTTACTGGTACATGAATCTATTTGAATATGAGGTTCATAAGTAGACACAACTACCACTGAAATCTAGAAGATAATAAGGATGACATCTCAAAACACCAAGAAAAGGGTAATCATTATACAATGTCATCGTTACGGAGAAGGATAGGTGCAGATAGCACAGGGTAACAGTGATAGTGATAGCAAAATGATTGTCTATAAAACTTTCATTGATTATTTCAACATAAATTTATTATATTAATAAAAATATTGCTGTAGCTAATTCAAAAACTAAAATCATTTTTTGCAAGTTCAGTTTATACGTATGAATAGACCTCCAAGGCTAAAATGCTATGCTAATTTACCATTTGAACCTTCTTATGCTCTCCAGTCAGAACTGTCTTTATTAGCCAGTTACAGACATACTTACAACACCTGGTTTCATATGCACATGCTACAAGCATGTGCTATTGTTGCTTTGATGCTGCCAGTGTTATTATATTTGATGATTTTGTCATATTTTCTAGTGTGTTAGCTATAATACTATGGAAATTAGTATTTGTGAATCTGTATAAGTATGTTTTTTGAGAATGAAGTAGTAATTTAAACAAAGGAGAAAAATTTTTTTTTAAGTCTTCTCTTCAGTGACTAACAATGTTGTAGTGAATAATATTGTTTTCTTTACATTGAGATGCAACCTATACTAAAAACTGTGGCCTTTGATTTTCATTAATAATTATTTTAAGTCCTCTTCCCTTTCAAAAAGCAAGGTTGTATCATCTGCGTATTGCAGACTGTTAAGGAGTATTCCTCCAATACTGAAGCCATGTTTTTTGTTTTGTTTTGTTTTGTTTCATACAGTCCAGGTTCTTGGATTCTTTGCTCAGCACACAGGTTGAATAAGTATGGTGAAAGAATACAACCCTGACACACACTTTTCTGAATTTTAAACCATTCAGTGTTCCTATGTTCTCTTTGAACAACTGCCTCTTGGTCTATGTACAGGTTCCTCATGAGCACAATTAAGTGTTCTGGAATACTCATACTTCCCAATTTTGTCCATAGCTTTCCATAATCCACACAATTGAAAGCCTTTGCACAGTCAGTAAAGCACAGGTAGACATATTTCTGGTATTCTTTGCTTTCAGCCAAGATTCATCTGGTGTCATTAATGATATCCCTTGTTCCATGCCCCCTTCTGAATCCAGGTCGAACCTCTGGAAGTTATGTGTCAATGTATGGTTTAAGTTGTTTTTGGATTATCTTTAGAAAAACTTTCTCATATGGGATATCAATGATATGGTTCTCAGATTTTCACATTCCACTAGGTCACCTCTTTTTGGAGTGTGCACAAATATAGATTTTTTTTCCAGTTAGTTGGCCAGGTCATTTTATTCCAAACTTCTTGGCATAAATTAGTGAGTGCCTCCAATGCTGCATCAGTTTGTTGAAAGATTTCAATTTGTATTCCATCAATTCCCAGTGCCTTGATCTTTGCCAATGCCTTCAATGTACCTTGGACTTATTCTTGCAGGATCATTGGCTCTTGACCATATGCTACCTCTTGAAATGGTTGCACATTCACCAGTTTTTTGGTACACTGACTCTGTGTATTCCTTCAGCTTTCTCTTGATGCTTTCTATCATTCAGTATTTTGCCCATGGCATCCTTCTATACTGCAGCGAGAGAGAATAGTAGATGTTAAGAATGAAGACCTGGTGTAAAGACAGTGTCAAGCTACTTAAAGTGAGATAGACAATGTGCACAATGAAAATTTTGCTCTGAAATATACCTATACCAAAATACCACTTCCAGTGAAAAGATTCTGACCTATAGTAGCCCTATAAGACAGAGTAGAACTACCCCACAGGATGTTTCTTTTTTTGTTATTATTTGAGCTTTTTATTGTGAATTAGGTGAATATTAAGTTGTACATTTCACAATTCACACATATTTTGTTTCATCACGTTGATTGTAATTTACTCACTTACTCCATTTCCCCATTGTATGTCCTGTTTCCATTACTCCTTCCTTCCTAAACCTTCTGAACTTTGTTCTTGGATACATTATGTCCTTTTGGACACAGATGGTTGATTTGACTAAGGTGTGTGAACTTCATTAGTGTCATTGTTTCCCTTAAGATGTATCTATTTTTTGGTTGAAAGATGATGGCAAATTCAGTTCCAGACTGGAATGGTGATTAAGGGCTATAGTCTCAGGGATTCATCATTCTCTATCTCATCAGCAAGTCTAGTCCTCTTTTATGATTTTGAGTTTTGTTCCTCATTTTTCTTCTTTTCTGTCCATAACCTTCTAATATGATCACTTTTAGAGAAGTTGGTAGTAGTAGCTGAACATCTAGCTCTTTTGGTGTCAGGGTTAGATACTGATGTTCAAGTGGTCCATTAGTTCAGTGGACTAACTGTTTCCATGAGTCTTCAATTTTCATCAATGTTCTTTCCTCTGTACAGGGAGAAACCAATAGTTGCATCTTAGATTGCTGCTCACGAGCTTATAAATCCTCAGTTGCTAGGGTTTTCAAATCTGCATATCTTTGAAGAAACTGACTACTACATACTTTCCTACAGAGTGTCTGGTGAGTTTGAACTACCAACCTTATTATCAGTAGCAAGTACTTAACAACTGCACTACTAGTTCTATTGAAATATAACTGAAATTAATTATATTGAAATATAACCAAAATTAAGAAGTACTACAAACCAACGGAGCTTTGAGTAATCGCTAACATGAAAAAAAAACACACCTAACTAATTTGAAAATTTTCTAAGGAATTTCTTACTTACCACAATAGAATGGCAGTATTTACTGTGTTTTGTATAGCAAAGACCATTATTAAACATGAAAAAAACTATCCTGTGTATTGACTCTTCCTAATGAAATATGATGAACTATCTAATACTAGTCTAGTGACAGATAATTGCAACTGCATTCCTAAATACTTATCAGGAACAGAGTGAAGGAAGTATAGAAAAAGGTACTTACTGGGGTACTTATGCTAGGAAAACAATTAAAAAAGTAATTTCCATTAATGATTATGAAGAAATTCAGTAATACAAACAGAATAAAATTATCTTTATTGCTAACCTATGCACTTTTAGTAAAATTAGTTAGAACATCATAATTTATCTCAGTAAACACACATGAGTGTCAAACCAAAATTTAAGAAGGGGACTTATAATGGAAAAAAAGAGCTCACCATTAGAGCATTTTAATTTAAAATTGCTAAGTATTGCTTCACCTTATCTCTTGGTAGATACAATAGAACTACAGTACATCCTGTAGGATAAGCACTGGATAGTAAAGTCTGTTTGAATCACAATGTCAGTGGTTTTGTGAACCAACTGGATGGTACTTAGTATCAGCAAAGAGCAAAAGGAATAAATTAAAAATGGTAAGAAATTTAAACACATTGTGCTGCTTTTTTCCCCTCAGTATAAGAAACACTAGGTAATTTACTTAAAATAGCAACTTTTGTCATAACTAAGACATTAGTGGGGAGATAGCATCAGTACAAATCATCATACTGCTAAAATAATTATAGGTTTTATTCAGTTTTAACTTGTGCCTAATAATGGCCTTTTGTTACATGGGTCATTACTGATATGTATAGAATATTTTTCTCTCTGCTTTCAAAATTACCAAATATATACATTAAAAGATACAAAATTGGCAAGAAAATTATGCTTTTCATTTTCTTCAATCTCCCTTTTCTTTTTCCAAATAAATATTAAAAACACAAAGTATATTCAGCTGTAAAGAAATTCTCAAGAAACTGGAAATGAAATGCCGTTTAATTAGCCATCCATTTAAACTGAAGGAGTGTGAAATTATTCATATATTATGTTTTTTTTTAAGTTGAGCTAACAGATTATAACTTTGAAGGTTTGGTGCTTGGAATGTTAATGGGTTTGATGGATTGAGAATAATAGTGTTCTGAAAGTAAAATAAGAAAAATTTCCAATTTAATTTAAGCTTAAATTAGAGGAGGGGCTAAGTGAGCTTAAGTATGGTCCTGAATTACAAGAGGAAAAATATCCATTTATTTGTTTATTGTATTATGTATTTGTTCCAAGTCATTTTTACTATTACAGAATTAAAATGAAATAATAACACAAGCTTATGAGTTTGGTGAACTTCCTATATTACCCAAAACTATTCTCTTTGTTTTCGTTGGTTTCATATTTTACATAAGCTTCTTAGGGCCACTGAAAAATCTGATCTGTGTTCTTTTATTGTATTATTCTCTAGCAATTAAATAAGCATTACTTATATACTCTTTCATTAGAGAATAAAAGCAAAATATCTTATACTAGGGTTCTTTGGGGTCTAGGAAGTTATAATTGTTTTCCTTGGTCTAACAGAATTAGGTTCTTTTATAAAACAGGCTTCAAGGGTTGGATTGCTTTTGTCTAGACCACACCCTAATGTATTTCCTAGTCCTAGTATATCAATGAAATATAAACACTGGAATGTTGACCTCAGGTCAGAGGTTCAAATCTACAATCCATCCCTTAGAAACCTTATATGAAATCACTGAGTCACAACCTTATTTAACAACAACACAGAGACAGAAGAATTAAGGTACTTGGCTTGAGTACCAAAAGCCAGTTATACTAATGTGAGGAACAGAATAAGAGGATGACAGTTTTGTCATTACCATCCTTTCCTACCAATATGAGCTTTTATGCTTTACAAAAACTAGCTGTGATTGTTGATAGATTAAATTCACATTAAATGAAGATGACAATATATAATGTGTCTTCAAGTATAATTCATCAGATTAATCATTACCAGAGGACTATTTGTCTGAATTTCAACCTGTCTAAGCAAAACTGTTTGTTTCCCCCACACACACACACACCTTTTATTATAACTTGCCCATTGTTGTTTGTTAGATGCCATTGAGTTGGTTCTGACTCGTTGTGGCAATATGTTCAAAAGACCATAACACTGCAGCATCCTACATCATCCTCACAATTGTGGTTATGTTTGAAACCACTGTTGCAGCCACTGTATTGAGTCATCTCACTGTGGTCTTCTTTTTCACTGAATCTCTACTTTATCAAGCACCATGTCTTCCATGAGAGCACAGTGATTCCATATAATAAGCACTGGATTATGAACCACAAGATCTGTGATTCATGTTTTCCAGCCTGTCTATGGAACAAAGATGTGGCATTTGGCTATGGCAAAGATTTAAACCCTATAAAGGATGGCTATGAGTTTAAACCAACTCAACAATAATCACAACATGTCATTCTCCAGGATCCTGAGGAGAATCCTGGCTGTAATTCTTCCAAGACAGATTTGCTCTTTCTTCTGGCAGGACATGACATATCAATATTCTTTGCTAACACCATAATTCAAATACATCAGTTCTTCAGTCTTACTTATTGCTTCTTCATTGTCCAGCTTTCAAATGCATATGAGGGGACAGAAAAAAAGCACTGCATGGATACGGTGCACATTGGTCCTCAAAGTGACATCTTTGCTCTTTAACACTTTAAAGAGGTCTCTTACAGTATCTTTGCCCAAGATGAGTCCCTCAGCTTGGAAAGAAATGAGAATCTTACTGGGGAATAGCTGCCTCCTAAAAATAGAATTGCCATTAATGATGTAGATGGAACAAAGCTTTCAGGATCTTCATTTGCTAATGGGACATAATTTAAAATGAGAAGAAACAGCTGAAACAGTCATTAGTAATCATAACATGGAATACATATCATATGAAGCAGAGAAAATTGGAAGTCATCAAAAGTGAAATGGGGACTTCTGGTTTGGGGGTGGAG
This sequence comes from Chrysochloris asiatica, assembly GCF_000296735.1. Lineage (NCBI taxonomy): Eukaryota > Metazoa > Chordata > Mammalia > Afrosoricida > Chrysochloridae > Chrysochloris > Chrysochloris asiatica. The sequence continues at coordinate 9,085 of NW_006411410.1, forward strand.
AGAGTAAAGACAGGCAATGAAAACTCTTCTGCCAAAACCAAAGGAAAAAAAAAAAAAAAAAGCAGACAAAGAGTGGTCCGCAGAAAAACTGTGTAGCTTTGGATTTTGTTTAAGGTTCCGGGCACCAGTTTTCTGCACCCATTGAGAAGAAATCTGCCTGTGGAAGCAAAATATGGTGATTTATGAATTGATCTAGCTGAGGCAGCTGGCAACCAGAAGTCCTCAGGCTGGAGGGTGGGGCCACAGCCAACAGAGGCAGCTACCCAGTGCTAGAAGCCATGGGGTTTCATGTCTGAAGGAAGAGGTGTGACCAATTTTTCATCTTTTACTTTTCATTTTTCATGTATCTCTCCTCTTCAGCCCGACCATGCCCTCACTACACAGCACAGATGCCTTCAGACGGGTAGGAGCACACCCCAAAAAAGGGTCCAGCTTTGCTCCCATAGTTTTCCAATGACATAGAGAGGAAACATTCAGGCTGCTTCTTATGATGTTTTGTCCCTGGGAACTACCCCAAAGTTTACCAAGGCAGGGCCTTTTGCACAACAAAGGCCAAGGGACACTGTCAATCACAATTTTAATTTTGTTTTTGATGGGTGGTTTCTGTCTCTGCTTTTATATTGTTTCTGTCTTTGGTCCTTTTAGCTTCACTCTTCACCCAGGGGTTGGAGCTTTCTCCCCCTACCTTACCTAAGAAGAGACAACAACTGTGCCCATATAGCCAAACTACAAGAATACCCTATAATACCTCACCATCTGTACAAGAGCCCAAACCAGCTGATAGGCATTACACGTGAAAATGGAAGCCCATATCCAGATCATAACCACCAGGAGACACTCAGCAAGCTTAACAACAAAGCAACATACATCCATTTAAGCACTAAAAACTCGCACACTGTTGAAAATGTCCAAGAAAAGGCAATTAAAGATCTCAACACATGTCCAAAGACAGAAAAAAATACCCAAAACAAATAAGCTGGCAGCAGACACAGACTTTCCAGTAGAAGAGCAGGCTCTGGATCTGCCTGAAAAGGAATTCAGAAGAATAATATGGAAACAAATTCAAATGCTCCAAAAAGGGGTGGAGGAAAATAAGGAAGAAGTCAGGAAAGTGCTACAGGAGCAATCAAACAGGATAGATACTGCATTGGAAACAATCCAAACCTGCAAAAACAATTCCAGATGATTAATAATAAAACATCAGAATGGACAATACACCTAAAGGGCAAAGGAGTAGAATGGAAGAAGTGGAAGCCAGAAACAGTGAGCTGGAAGACAAATCTCTCAATAATGCTAAGATAGAAGAAAAAAGCAGGGGAAAAAAAAGGATTAAAAACTCTGGAGAAAGTCTAAGATTCATAGTGGATAAAATGAAGAGTAACTTAACAATTATTGGCATTTTTGGAACAGGAAGAAACACAGAAGTCCACAGAAGAGATAGTTTAAGAGCTTCTGGAAGAAAATTTTCCTAACACCTTGAAGGATGAAAAGATAAACATTCAAGAAGCTGAAAGAAACCCAGGAAAGATAGATCCCAAAAGAAAATCACTAAGACATTTCATAGTCAAGCTCTCCAAAATCAAAGACTGGGAGAGAATCCTAAAAGCAGTCAGGAAAAAGAGAAGTGTTGCCTACAAAGGCAAGCAAATCAGATTAAGCTCTCTGACTTCAAATACCATCATATTTGATTGACAGTTTTTCTGGATAGTTTTTATCTTTTAAGGTTTTATATATGTCTCCCCATTGCCTTCTTGCCTGCATGGTTTCTGTTGAGAAATCTGAGCTTAATCTGATTTGCTTGCCTTTGTATGTTATA
>NW_006411411.1:0-10931 GCF_000296735.1 Chrysochloris asiatica
TTGTTATATGAGCCAGTTGATGCTGTCATTGTGTTATTCCATCTCTTGGGGAGCTTCCTTTTTTTTCATGGACCTCTACTTTTCCAAGCCTGATGTCCTTTTCCAGGGACTGGTCCCTCCTGAAGGTATGAGCAGAGTACTAGCGAAGTTTCACCATCTTGACTTCTAAGGAGTATTCTGGCTGTACTTCTTCCAAGACAGATTTGTTTGTTCTTCTGGCAGTCCGTGATCCTTTCTATATATTTTTTCCAAAATCATAATTCAAACACATCAATTCTTCTACTGTCTTCTTTTCTAATTGTCCAACTTTCACATGTAAATGAGGCAATGGAAAATACTGTTTTTTGGGTCAGGCATACCTTAGGCTTTTTAAAGTAACCTCTTTGCTCTTTAACACTTTAAGAGGTCTTTTGCACCACATTTGCCTATTACTTCAAGAGACTCTTGTTTCTATGAGTGTTGATAGTGGATCTCAGTAAATGAAATCTTTTGACAATTTCCATCTTTCTTCTTTAATTTGTGATGTTATTTATTGGCCCAGTACTGAGGATTTTTGTTTTCTTTACCTTGAGGTGCAATCCACACGGAAGCCTTTGTTGTTTGTGGTGGTGGTTAAGTGCTGCTGAGTCAGTTCTGATCCACAGTGATGCTGTTTAGGGTTTTTGAGGAGCAGCTGGTGGCTTTGAACTGCCGACCCTGTGGTTCAAAATGACTTTGTGATATAGCATATTATCCTGCAGCGCCACACCAGGACTCCATAATAAAGGCTATAGTGTTTCATATTTATCATTATGTATTTCAAATCCTCTTCACTTCCAGCAAGCAAGGTTGTATCATCTGCATATCGCAGGTTGTTAATGAGTCTTCCCCAATCCCGATGCCATATTCTTCTTCCTATAATCCAGCTTCTAGGATTATGTGCTCAGCATGCAGATTGAATAAATATGTTGAAAGGATACAACAACCCTGATATATCTCTTCTGATTTTAAATCATTCGTTATTCTGTTAGAATGATTGCCTCTTGGTTTGTGTACAGGTTTCTCATGAATACAACTAACTGTTAAATTACTTCTGCATTCCATTGGATTACCTGTTTTTGAAATGAGCACAGATATAGATATCTTCCAATTAATTGGTCAGGTAGTTGTCTTCCAAATTTCTTGGTATAGACAAGTGAGAGCCATCAGCACTGTATGAGTTTGTTTAAACATTTCAGTTTGTATCCTGTCAATTCCTGGAGCCTTGTTTTTCTTCAGTGCCATCAGCACAGCTTGGATTTATTCTTTGAATACCATCAGTTTTTGATCATATGCTATCTCTTGAAAAGGTTGAACATTGAACAATTCTTTTTGGTACAGTGATTGTGTATATTTATTTCATCTTCTTGTGATGCTTCCTGTGTCATTGGAAATTTTGCCCATAGAGTCCTTTCATATTGCAAGTCAAGTCATGAATGTTTCCTTCAGTTCTTTCAGCTTCAGAAATACTGAGTGTGTTTTCCCTTTTTGGTTTTCTAACTCCTGGGCTGTGCATATTTCATTATAATACTTGACTTTGTCTTCTTGAGTTGCCCTTTAAATTTTTCTATTCAGCTCTTTTACCTCAAAATTAGCATTTGGTGCTGTGGGTTAATATGCTGGACTGCAAAGTCAGTTTGAACCACAAAGTTGGTGGTTCAAGCTCACCACACTCCTTGGAAACCTTACTGCTGTGGGTCAAATCTGACTTAACAGCACTTAATAGCAACAACAGTGTTCATCAAGAGCAAGATTCAGAATTTCTCCTGACATCCATTTTGCATTTTTCTTACTTTCTTGTCTTTTTAATGACTTTTTGCTTTCTTCCCGTATGATGTTCTTCATATCATCCCACAACTCCTCTGATCTTTAGTGTCTAATGCATCAAATCTGTTTTGATGTGGTTTCTAAATTCAGGTGAGATATACTCAAGGTCATATTTTGATTCTTGTGGACTTGTTTTATTTTTCTTCAGTTGCAACCGGAATTTGCATATGATCGATTGATGGCCTATTCCACAGTTGACCACTGGCCTTGTTTTGGTTGATGATATGGAGCTTTTCTACTAGCTGTTCCCAGAGATGTAGTCAATTCGATTCCTATATATTCCATTTGGTGACATCATATGCATAGACATGTTTTTGAAAAAGATACTTGCAATGAATAATTTGTTAGTCTTACCAAATGCTATCATGCGATGACCAGCATCATCCCTTTCATCAAGGCCATATTTTCTTACTACTGATCTCTCCTCTTTGTTTCCAGCTTTTGCATTCTAATCACCTGTTATTGATGAATGCGTTTTGATTGCATATTTTATCCGTTTCAGACTGAAGAAGTTGGTCAAATCCTTCAATTTCATTATCATTTACATAAGTGGTTATTTTATAAACTTGAATAATAGTGGTGTTAAATGATCTTCCTTTTAGGCATATGGATATTATCCTACCAAAGACATCTTGTACTTGAAGATAGATCTTGAAATGCTCTTTTTGACAATGAATGTGATGACATTCCTCTTGAATTTTTCATTTCCAGCCTAATACACTGTATGATTGTCAGATTTAAAATGGCCAGTTACAGTCTATTTCATCTCATTAGTTCTGATGTAGTGCTGTAGGATAAGCACTGGCCTGCTAACCACAAGATCGGTGTGTCAAACTCCTCCGACACTCTGTACGGGGTCATTATGACTTGGAACTGACTTGACAGCACTTGACAACAACAACAACAACAATAATGTCTTGGATATTGATCTTTATGCATTCCATTGTACTTTTGATTACTTCAAAGTTTCTTAGATTCATACTTCACACTTCCCTCTTCTGAGTATTAATGATGTCTGTAGCTGTTTCTTTTCGAGTTTTGCCTCATCAGCAAATGAAGGTCTTGAAAGCTTGGCTACATCCTCCTCATTAAAGCCAACACTACTTTGAGGAGTCACTTCTTCCCCAGCTATATTTTGTGTCTTCCAACCTGAGGGGTTCATCTTCTGGCACTATGTCAAGACAGTGTTTCACTGCTATTCATAAGGTTTTCAGTGGTTAACCTTTCAGAAATGGTCTGCCTCTCCGCCTTCCTGTGATTTTTATGTACTTGTAAATTAGAGAACTAATGGACTAGATTAAAAAAGAACATAAAATGAAATGTCATAGTGAAGATGACTTGACAGAAATGTGTACATTGCATTTATTTATCAAATCATTAAGCGAATAAAGCATCAGAACATGAACAAATTTCAAGTTTAACTCAAAATACTTTAGTATTGATCTTTTATTTTCTTATAACTAATAAGTTTTTAGTATAAATAAAATGTACTCTATTTAAAGTGAAAAGAGTTTTCGTAGTGTAGTGGTTTCGGGTCGGGCTACTAACCTCAAGGTCAGCAGTTCTAATCTACCAGGAGAAAGGTGAAGTTTTCTGCTTCTGTAAAGATTTATAGCCTCCAAAACCCTATACAGGGTCACTATGAGTCAGAACTGACTCCATGGCACATAATCACCAACCATCATCTAAAGTGAAGGGTGGGAGATAGTGTGGTTAGTGAAGGTTCAGTTGTCAACTTTAATTGCTGTGGTGACAGTCTTTAAAAAGTTGTGATCTTATAGTGTAAGTCCTTAGAATTGGATTGCCAAGGTTATATAATCTTTTAATGTATGAGCTGTGATATATTTGGATGAAATTAGCTATTTAATGTGATGCTAAATAATCCGTAATTGAGGAAATAAGTGGGAGAATTCAGAAGATTGGGCCATTGCTGTTTTTATTTTCCACCCTTTGATATATTTCTTTTCTCTGTTTTAGGTACCCTGCTTGGATCCATCAGCAGCTCCTCCTCTTCATCTTCTTTGGAACACAAACAGAACTACCTCAAGAAATTGAGTGCAAGTAGCAATAGCAAGAAGACAATGAGCAAAAGCCCTTCTGTTTCATCTCGAGCCAGTGCTGGTATCTATGGCTTTTTCACCCAGGCTTTCTTGGTGTTTTTAATCTTGGTTTGTTTGTAAGTAGATTTGCTCTTTTTAAATGTGTAGAAGGAACCCTTTACTTCAGTCAGATTGAACTACTTGCACTCTTCCTTGTCTTCCCCCACGCCAATCCCTTTGTAAACATTTGTTGGAGTCTCTTCCTTTCTCCTATTGTTCTCACCAGTTTTCTTGTCTCCAACGACTACTTCTCTTCCCGTGTATCTAAGATTTCCAATACTTCAAGGTTTATTTTAGAACTTTATGATAGATCCTCATATACTTGGAGATGATTACTTTTTATTTTGTTTCTTTACTTACTTTTTTTCTGATTGAAGCCTCCCAATAATAACTAAAATGTCTTGTATACTTAACTTTTTTTCAGGCACTGTGCTAGGTCCTTACTATACATTATTCCATTTAATTCTCGAAACAAAGCTTACAGGGTAGGGACTTCAAGTATCCTCATTTTAGGAATAAGGAGACAGAAACTTAGGGTGGAGACCACTGGTCCATGGGCACACAGTTTATAAGTGGCACCCGGGCCTTTGCCCTTAGGTCTGCTCTCTCAGCTCCTATAACCATCTGCATTGCCCCCGTGACCTTGCATTGTTCCTGTGACCTTCCATTATTACTGAGAAAGCCCGGACTCCAGGCTTCTCGCCAGCCAGCTAATGCAGAGTTGGGGTAGTGTCTCTCTCAGGCTAAGGCTGTGTGTGCAGTTTTGGTAGCCATACTGTAGTTTTTTTATCCCCTCAACTTTTTATGGTGACTTCGGTTAAGGTTTACAGAACCAATCAGTTTTCTGTTCAATAATTCATATACATTTCTTGTCAGTGATCGCAACCCCACAATGTAACATCACTTGTCCTACTTCGTTCCCATTTCCATTCCTCCTTGCATAACCCTCATTGTATTATTTGGTTCAAACTGAGCTTGTGTTGTTGTCAAGTCAGTTCCGACTCATAGTGTCTCTGCATAGGGTTTCCAAGGAGCAGCTGATGGGTTTGAACTGCTTACCTTGTGGTTTACAGTTGAGTGTTTATCTTACAGAACCACAGTGTTACTGTTAAATGCTGTTGAGTTGGTTCTGATTCCTAGCGAGCAAGTATAGGGTTTCTGAGGAGCAGCTAGTGAGTTTGAACCACTGACCTTGTGGTCTTGTGTTTATCGTACAGCACCAAATCAATATTCCCTATGAGTCCACAATATAGAAGCCTATATTGGTTCATATCAACTCTCTTCATTTTGTGGTGGTGTAAATATTAATAACAAAATGCAAAGACTTGGAATTAGAAAAACAAAAAGGAAGAACATGTTTAGCATGTCTCAAGCTGAGGGCACTGAGGAAAAATACAAACCTTGACTTGCAATATTGAAGAATACTATAAGCAAAATAGTGAATGGTACAGAATGCATCAAAAGAAGATGGAAGGAATACACAGACTCACTGTACAAAAAATAAATGGTTGATGTTCAACCATTTCAAGAGGTAGCATATGATCAAGAGTCTGTGATACTGAAGGAAGAGTCTAAGGTGCACTGAAGGCGTTGGCAAAGAACAAGGCTCCGGAAATTGATTGAGTAGAAGTTGAAATCTTTCAACAAACAGATGTGGCACTTGAGGCACTCACTTATCTATGCCAAGAAATCTAGAAGACAACTACCTAGCCAACTAACTGGAAGAGATTTGTATTTTTGCCTACTCCAGTGAGAGATGGAATGTGAAATCATCAGACAAAATCATTGATCTATCATGCAAGTAAAATTTTGCTAAATACAAGAATGTCTGCAACTGTACATTAACAGAGAACTCCCGGGGGTTCAAGTTGGGTTTAAAAGAGGGTGTGGACATAGGGTTATCTGATTGCTGATGTCAGATGGATATTGGCTGCAAGCAGAGAAGACCAGAAATATGTTTTCTTGTGCTTTATTGACTATGCAAAGGCTTTTGATAGTATGGATCATGACAAGCTATAGACAACAGTGTGGAGAATGAGTATTCCAGAATACTTATTGTGCTCATGAGGAACCTGTACAATAATTGTGCTCATGAGGAACCTGTACTTCTCTTCCCATGTGTCTAAGATTCCAATCCTTTAAGGTTTATTTTACATTGACCAAGAGGCAGTTGTTAGAACAGAAAAAGGGAATATAGAATGGTTAAAAATTAGGAACGGTGTTGTGGGCCAGGGTTGTATTCTTTCACCATACTTATTTAGTCTTTATGCTGAACAGATAATTCAAGAAGCTGGATTATATGAAAAAAAGTGTGGCATCAGGATTAGAAGAAAACTCATCAACAACCTGCGATATGCAGTTGATACACTATTGCTTATTGAAAGTAAATAGGATTTAAAAATACTTACAAAGATCAAAGATCACAACCTTCAGTATGAGTTGTTCCCCAATGTAAAGAAAACAATAATCCTCACCACTGGACCAGTAGACAACATCCATATAAATGGAGAAAAGATTGAAGTAGTTAAAGACTTCATTTTTCTTTGATCAACCATCAACAATCATGGAAGCAGCAGTCAGGAAATCAAATGACATATTGCATTGGGCAGGTCTGCTGCACAGGACCTCTTTAAAGTGTTCAAGAGCAAAGATGTCAGTTTGAGTACTAAGGTGTGCCTGAACCAAGTCATGATATTTTCATTAACCTCACATGCATATGAAAGTTGCACAGTGAATAAGGAAGACCCTAGAAGAATTAATGCATTTGAGTTATGGTGTTGGAGGAGACTATTAAAAAGTATCACGGACTGCCAAAAGAACAAACAAATCTGTATTGGAAGAAGTACAGCCAGAATGCTCCATGGAAGCCAGGATGGCCAGACTTTATTCTCTCATACTTTGGATGTATTATCTGGAGGGACCAGTTTTTGGAAAAAGGATATCATGTTTGGTAAAGTGGAGGGCTAGAGGAAAAGAAGAAGACTCCCAAAGAGATAGATTGGCATAGTGGCAGCAGCAATGGGCTCAAATGTGGTAATGATGGTGAGGTTGGTGCAGGACTGCATAGTGTTTCGTTTTGTTGTGCATAGGGTTGCTATGAGTTGGTACCGACTTAATGGCACCTAACAACACCACCAGTAGGACTTTACATTTATTTTCATTTAATTTAATCTTAGGGGTTTTATCCTACCTGGATTTTGTTTCTTGCATCTTGCAAATTAGCTTTGTGAACATCTCTGCATTTGCAAAGCGTGGTTTCTCTGCTTTTGTCTAAGTATTGTTTGAACCTCTGTCCAGAAGGCCAAAGTCTTTTCCAGGTTGACTATGATTACTTGATCTGCATGTGATTTTTGTGATTAGCTGTGAATCCTGCAACTAGTCCACATTTTTTGCCATTATGTATAAGGATATATAAAACACTGTTGAAAGCAGCATATCTATTGTAGTTCAGTTATTAACCCTATGTAACAAACTTGTCCAAAATGAAATGAAGTAATTTTGGTATAAGTTGCCCCTATTAAAGCTTATAATAATGGCCAGATTTTCTTTTTCTAATATTTCTAATACTTATATTGAATCAATATTGTATTGCATAAAATGTTCATGATAGGGTTGATTTTTTTTTTTTTACTTTATAATATTTTGATGGAAAAACAAAAACAAAACTTTAAACAGAAACAATGATATAACAGTATAAAAGGTAGTTCCCTAGAAGTTGGGGCTAAAGTTATCCCTGAGAATATTAACCTGGAGTGTTGGTTTTCTGCATAACCACCCCATCTCTCCCTACAACTGCTTTTTACTCCTGTAAGGAACAGAGGTCAAAGGATGGAATGACATAATAGTCCCATCTACCCCATTTTACTTGCTTTTTCAGGTCACTTTTATTTGACATTTGGGCTTTTGACATTTGTTTGATTTTTTAAAATTTATCAGTAGAGTGTAGTTACCTTTGCTTTTTACCCTTTATAAGGCTTTCTTATAACGTGTGTTATAAATATATAATTACACGCTTAACTTTTTTGTTCCTTTTATAAATTTGGGGCTCTGTAGGCTTAAATGTAGTGAAGATGAAGACAGTTGTCAGTTAAGAGAGTGAGAAAGGGGGCCTTTTAGAAGGGAGAGAACAGTATGTTGAGTGAAATAAGACTGTGTCAGGGCAAATAGTGTGTTATCTACCTTACAGGAAATGTCTAGAACTGGCAAATGCATAGAAACAGAAGTTGGCTAATGTTTCCCAGGGCCTGGAGGAAAGGGAGAATGGAGAGCCACTGCTTCAGTGGTACTGAGTTTCTGGCTGGGGAATTTTATTTTTTTTAAACTAGGAGAATTATTATAGAGCTGCTACAGGCAATTAATGACTAAGTATATTAAGTTATTCTTGAGATCTATATTTCTGGTATTTGTCAGCTTTCTAAATAGATATCTAGATATGTGGAAATTGAAAAAATTAAAAAAGGTGAGAGAGGAGAGCGTGAATAGGAGATCAGGTGAGAGAAAGTTCATGTTTGGAACCCCAGAGACATTTCCTTAAATGAGTAGGTATTCCACTTTTTCTATAGTTTAGCTTTTGAGAGAGATGTGGACATCAGAGTAGACAGTACGGAAAAGTTAGGATAACAGATTAAGGAGCAAGAGCAGCAGAAAGGAAAGATTGGAGGAATGGGAGAGGTAGGGGAGGGAGCCTGTGTTCTCTGGGCCTTTGCCTCAGTGTCTCCCATTGCTGACAATGCCTTATTTTACCCATTGTCTACAGAAGACATGGGGACAGACCTGGCCATAGGGTCTGGGTTTCAATCTAGGTGTGCCGCCTACTAGCTGTGAATACTGTGTCTTAGGTAATTTCTGAGTTTGTATCTTGGCAACATCGTTACGATTTTTATGAAAAGTGTTTTGCAGACTCTGACACACTATGGGAGTCTCAGTATGTAGAAGAGAGTAGGGCTTCTCAGTATAGCCCTTTATCCAGACCTCCTTTCTCTTAAGGGCCAGTTCAGCTCTATGCTATAATGTTACTATGAATTGGAATTGAGGTGATAGCATTGGGTTTGGTTTTTGGCTTCTAGGCCTTTCCAGATGGCAGCCAGTGAAATTTCTGTGTGTGTATTAGTGGGAGAAGGTTCAAAGGCTCTTCACTTCTCTCTCAGCTGTTGTATTTCAACAGCTTTCCAGAGCTGATATTTCTCTTAATACTTTTGCTGTGTAGCAGTTGGCATTTCAGGGTTTAGGAGTCCTTGGTGATGCAGCGGCTAAGTGCTTGGTTGCTAACTATAAGGTCGGTGGTTTGAACCTACAGGCGCTTTGTGGAAAAAAGCTGTGGCAGTCTGCTTCTGTAAAGATTAAGGCCTTTGAAATTCCATGGGGTCAGTCTACTCTGACCAATAGTGTTGTCGTCAGTGTTTTCTTTCTCTTTCCTTTTTTTTTTTAATGTGCATTTCAGAGTTTAGGTTTGAATCTAGATGACAGGAGAATGGTTTTCTCTCTAATGAAGTAATTTTGGAGTAGTTGGCACTTTATAGTAATTGTATCTTCAAATGCACATTCCTGTATGTACAGTTTATACAAATTTCCAGTGAAATGCTATAATTCTGACATTTTACTGGAACAAGGATTGACAAGCTATGACCCATAGGTCAAATTGGACCAACTACCTGTTTCTGTAAATAAAGTTTTATTGGAGCACAGCCCTGCCCATCTATTTGCATATTATCTTTGGCTGCCTTTGTACTCGAACAGCAGAATAGTTATGACGGAATCCATATGGCCCCCAAAGCCTAAGACATTTACTATCTGGCCCTTCATAGAAAAAGTTGACTGACATCTGCTCCAGTTGAGAGTGAGCCAGGCAATTCTGATTGAGTCCATACTTTACCAGGTATCAGGTTGTGTGAATTTCCTATGCTTACCTCTGATGATGCTTTTCTCAGGAAATTCTTAGAATTTCCTTTGTGTGGCTTAACTTCACAAGTGAGAAACACAGCTGTAGATGGCTTAAATAAGAAAAGCAAACACCATTAAAATCTCCAAGTAATTAGATTTGGTTGGAATACATAGTGATGTTTTGGTTACTGTGCTACTTGAGTTTGTTTGTTTGTTTTCCTCATTTGTTTTTTCTCTCCTTTTCCCACCCTAACCCCTGCCCCTACCAACCATTTAAATAGGGCCGAATTCCTCAACAACTTCTGTAGCAAATAAAACCAGTTGTGAAGGAGAACTCCACCTTGGAGACAGAGTGTTGGTGGTAGGCCAGAGAATTGGTACCATTAAGTTCTTTGGGACAACAAACTTTGCTCCAGGTAACTTACTTGTATATTCTTTGTTTAATTTGACTTCTTTAGATTATAAAGCATTTGCAATTTTACATGTAAATAAAAATTTAATTGTAGAGTATTCTTGATTATGGCACAGAAAAATGTAAAAAAAAACTCTTTTTACTCAGGTTGACTGTTGTCAGAAAATTTTTGTTGGTAGTTTAATATATATATATAAAGATAGTTTTGATTCCCTTAATCGTTACTTTTAAATGTCAGGTACTTAGATTATTTCTTTTTAAAACCATGAATGTTGGGATTGTTCAAATCGTTATGTTGTTGTTGTTTGGCTTGATTCATTGTGACCCATGTGACAGAATCCATTGGGGTTTCTAAGCTGAAATCTGATGGAAACAGGTTTCCAGGTCTTTCTGCCACAGATTCACAGGGTGAGTTTGAACTTCCAACCTTTTGGTTAGCAGCCAGTTGCTTAACTCACTGTGCCACCAGGGTTCCTAAATATCATACATATTGCTTTTTCTCTCTCTCTTTTGATGTTATTTTCAGGAGTCTGTTTCTGAAGGCAGAATTATTGGGCAGAAGAGGTTGGAACCACTTCATGCTCTCTTGCATATTGCTCCCTGGAAAGTGTAGATACTAGGGATGTGAGTAGAGGTATAGTCTGCAGTGACTGGAATTGAAGGAAGAAATGAATACTTAGCTATACTAATCATGT
>NW_006411412.1:0-667 GCF_000296735.1 Chrysochloris asiatica
TACACCTGATCCAAGCCATTGTATTTTCAATAACCAAAGCTGGACCATAGAATACCGTAGAAGAATAAGGAAGATCATAGAAGAACTGACACATTTGGTGTTGGAGGAGAGTATTGAAAGTGCCATGGGCTACCAAAAGAATCAACAGATCTGTGTTGGAAGAAGTGCTCCTTGAAGGCCAGGATGGCCAAAGTTCATCTCTCATACTTCAGACATATTGTCAGGAGGGATCAGTCTCTGGAGAAGGATATCATGTTTGATAAGTTGGAGGGTCAGAGAAAAAGAGGAAGACCCCCAACGAAATCGATTGGCAAAGTGGCAGCACGGATGGACTCAAGATTGGCAACAATTGTGAGGTTGGCCCAGGATTGGGTAGTGTTTTGTTCTGTTGTGCATAGGGTCGCTATGAGTTGGTACCGACTCAGTGGCACCTAACAACAACAACAGCATGACATGACCAAAGCCAGTAAGTTGGACAATAGTCAGTGCTTGATATATGTTGATATTGAATTGTAGCCACCCAAAATATGTGTTTTAAATCTAACCTGTACACTCGTCTAGGAATAGTGTTTTCTTTGTTATGCTAATGTGGCCATACCAGTATAGGGTATGTCTTAGGCCAATAATTTTATTTATTTTTTAAAGTCAGTGAGGTCTGAATCAGAGT
>NW_006411412.1:1172-8734 GCF_000296735.1 Chrysochloris asiatica
ACCTCCTAAATTCTGAGAAAACAAATCCCTGTTCATTAAAACTACTGTATAGAAAACCAAGACAATAAAGAATCAAGTTTATATAAAATTATAAATTATAAGAGTCCTGGTATGGCATTGCAGTATAAACAGTGGACTGCTAACCCCAATATTGGTGGTTTAAACCCACCAGCTGCTCCTTGGAAACCCGATACAGGATCACTATGAGTCAGAACTGACTTGATGTCACTTAACAACAGATGACAATTTGGCATGCTGGTGTGGAATGCTAAGCTCAAAGTCAGTGGTTCAAGACCACCAGCCAATCCTCAGAAACCCCGTACGAGGTTTTTATGAGTCAGTACCACCCACTGGCACGTAAAAACAACAGATGACAATTTTATTAAAAGTATTTGCCTAATGATAAATGATCAAAAAAATTCTGGGTAAGAAGACAAATCTGATAGCCAGAGTTGTTCAGTTTTAATTTCAAGATGTCAATGATCTCTTCCCTCTCTACAAATGGGTTGTACGTGAGAATAATGTCTCAGATGGAAACTTCCCAAAAAAGAAACATACAATTTGAAGTTTGAATATGTTGAGATCTGGTTCTGGACCTGGAAGGCAGCAGATGCCAGTAAAAGCTTCCCCCAAAGAGGCTCTTAGATGTTCACCAGAAAAGGCCCAGATGTGCTCTACAGAGAACCAAGTGAAGAGCCCTCAGGACACTGAAGGTCAGAACAGACATAAAAACTTCCCAGAGGGCGTCTCAGGACTACACAGAGAGATAACCTGCAAGACCTTAGAGGATAGGAGTAAAGTGGAATACTGGCTCTCTTTTTGAAGAGAGTCCCCTGGACTTGGCACACTGCTAGCCAACCAGGTCTCCATCCAGGTTCACAGGAGAGTCTATTGAGCATTGTAGGGCTTAGCTCGCTGCTTCATTGCTGTTTTTCCATCACTTCCCATTATCGGTGACGAACGTGGTCAACAATCAAAGCATGCATTCCCATTAAGCCTTAGTCTTAGAAGGGGGTTTGTCTTGAGAGGGACCCAGCCACTTGACTTGATGTCTCCTGGACAAGCCACTTGTTTGTTCTTGTAGTAATCAGTAGGTCTGCTTATATTGTTTTGTATTTTTCCTGTCAGTCTTTCCTCTGCTGTTTACTTTTATGTTGTTGTTGTTAAGTGCTATCAAGTTGGTTCCTACTCATAGTGACCCTATGCACAACAGACGGAAACACTGCCTGGTCCTGTACCATCCTCACAATCACTGTACGCTTGAGGCCATTGCTGCTGTCACTGTGACATCTCATTAAGGATCTTTCTCTTTTTTACTACCCTCCATGTTACCAGCATGATGTCCTTCTACAGGGACTGGTCCCTCCTGATAACATGTCTGAAATAGAAGAGATGAAGTCTCTCTATCCTGGCTTCTACAAGGCTGTCCTTGGAAGCCTGACTCTGCTTCTTTCAACACAGATTTGTTTGTTCTTCTGAAAGTTCATGATACTTTTAATATTCTTCTCCAACACCATAATTCAAATGCATCAGTTCTTCTATGGTCTTCCTTAATCACTGTCCAATTCTCACATGCATATGAGGGTATTGAAAATACCATGGTTTGGGTCAGACATACCTTAGTCCTCAAATTGACATCTTTGCTCTTCAACACTTTAAAGAGGTCTTGTGCAGCAGGTCTTAACTGCTGCTTCCAAGAGTACTGACAGTGGATCCAAGCAAAATGAAGTCTTCAACAACTTCAATCTTTTCTACATTTATCATGTTGTTATTTATTGGTCCATCAGTGAGGACTTTTACACTGAGATTCAACCCATACTGAAGGCTGTGGTCTTTGATTTTCATCAGTATTTTAAGTCCTCTTCCCTTTTCGCAAGCAAGCTTTTATCATTTACATATCACGGATTGTTAATGAGTCTTCCTCCAATCCTGATGCTATGTTCTCCTTCATATAATTCAGCATTTTGGATTATTTGCTCAGCATGCAGACTGAATAAATATGATTAAAGAATACAACCCTTTCCCTGGGCAAATTATTGAATGATGTAGAAAGTATCAAAAGAAGTTGGAAGTCTTTACAGCAAGGATCATTCCCACCCCCCTCCATACACAGAGTAGACAGGGATGGGCAACTTGGACATTGGCAACCAAAATGGAGGGGCTACAAAGGCAAGAAGTGACTGGTTTACAAGCTTTCAAGAGGGAGCCTAGATCCAGAGGCCATGGAGGAAGGTAGAATCTCCAGTGAGTAGTTTTCAATCTGTCTGGGCAGGGCTATTGAAAGGAGATGGGGTAGGTCCCTTGTGGTACAATGGTGAATAACTGTTATCAGGACTGACTGTGAGGGTTGGAAATGTGAGATGAATATGATAACCACTACTCTACAGAAACCCCTAAGGGTTGGAAATGTAAAAGTGGATGTTTTGTAGCAAAAGGAGGGGAGTGATTGACTTTGCAGTCCAGGAGCGGAGGTCCCTGGAACCATCAAGGGAGAAAAACGGAGTGTGAGACCCTACCCAGAGAAGCAGTGATGCCAGAGATGGAGGCAGAGACGATGACATGGAGAAATGGAGCAACTGGGGACTCTAGACCCAGAGAGGGAGAAGGGCTGTGTGCTGACATCCAGGGGGGCAGGCTTGCGGGGTATACCCTTTGGTTGGTTGATGATACATGGAGGGGATTGTAACCATGGTAATGAAACGATATATGTTACGATGAATGTAAACTGAATGTTCTCCCATGTAAACTATCACATAATTCACAATAAAACAATACAAAATAAATAAATAAAAAAGAATACAACCCTGGTGCATATCTTTCCTGATTTTAAACCATTCAGTGACCTGTATTCTGTTCAAATGACTGCCTCTTGGTCTATGTACAGGCTCCTCATGAGCCCAGTTAAGTGTTCTGTAATACCAATTCTATGCAATGTTGTCCATAACTTGTCAGGATCCACACAGTTGACAGCCTTTGCATAGTCAATAAAGCACAGGTAAACATCTTCTGGTAGTCTCTGCTTTCAGCCAAGATCCATCTGACATCAGCAATGATATTCCTTGTTACACATTCTTTTATGGTAGTTGAGAATTTTTTTATCTCTCTTAACTTCTTTTGCTTTCTTTCATCCATTCATCTTCTTGATATAGTATAACACAGGTTTTTGTTTTTTGTTTTCTAGTTCTGTATTCAGTGTTTTCCTGTTTTGAATATGAAATATTTTTCAATGCTAAGCCAAATATGTACTATGATTGCCTTTCCTTTCCTGTTTTTCCTACAGTTGAAAATTATTTTACTTTTCTTCATAGTTCCTCAGTTTTCTTTGACTTTATGACTAAACCTCACTGCTCTTTATAGGTTCTAGTCATCTTTAATGAAACTTTGATGATAGTTTTTGTGGATATAAATACTTTATCTAAGGATTTTAAAATATATTGATTCATTGTTTTCTTGTTTCTAGTGTTGCTGTTTATAAGTTTGATGATTCAAAATCTTTTGCATATTATCTGTTTTGTTCTACTTTCCCCCAATTTTTGGAAGGTTGTAGGATCTTATAGTTCAATGCATGAAACTGATATAAGGTTTTTGTTTTCTCCATTTTACTAAACATTAATTAATAGCTTCAAGTTTCTGTTCTTCAGTTGGAAATTTTTTCTAAATTATTTGATAAATTTTATCCTTTAGCTTCCATTTAAACTTTATGGAGCACTGATTAGTTAGATGCTGGTGTTCTAGGACTGGCTCTTTAACTTCTTAATGTTTTATGTTCAGTCTTTATCTTCTTGTTTTACTTATGGTGAGATTTGTTTTGTTTTGTTTTTTTACTTCCAACCCTTCTACTGAAACTTTAAACATTATTTTGGTGTTATTTTTACTCTTAAGAGTTCTTTTTTCTCTGTTTCTATTATATCACATATTGTTTTTATTTCAATATGAAGCATCTTCTTTTTGTCTCTTTGGGGATATTAATTGCAGTTAATTTTGTGTTTAGGTCCCTGTGTTTGGTGTGAAAGGTTATCCTCAGAGGGGTGGTGATAACTCAAAAGTTCATTAGAAACTCTCTGTACAGGGAGTGGCCTGAAAACATGAGAGTTTTACTATAGTACAATGTCATTGATTGACTTGTGTTCCCCCCAAGATATGTGTCAGCTTGGCTGGGCCATGATTCTCAGTGATTTAGCAGTTATGTAATGATGGAATGTGACAGTTATGTAATAATGTAATCACCCCATGATGTGATGTGATCAGCTTTGATTTGATGTAATTATCCTATGTGTTGTAAATCCTCTTTTCTATGCTGTCAATGAGGTAAGATGAAATCTACAGGATTCAGTTGTAGCTCAAGTCAAACAAGCAAGCAGAGCTCAGAGGAACCTACTAACACCAAGAAAGAAGAGCTGAGAGAGGAGTGTCTTTTGGATTTGAGGACCATGTACTGTGACGTTCCTAGATCCAGAGGAAGAATAATGAGAAGACATATGGATGGAGATCTCCAACGAATGCTGGGCCTACAGATGCTTTAAAAGGAGACAAGGACCTTTCTTTCTCCAGAGCTGAGAGAGACTTCTGCTAGGGCCAACACTCTGAATTTGGATTTCTAGCCTCCCAAACTGTGACATGCTGGACCCGGCTCCATGGCACTTAACAACAACAAACTGTGAAAGAATACATTTTATTTGTAAAAGAAATCCACTTGTGGTATTTCCGTTATAGCAGCACTGTATTAGTTGATTCTCAACTGAGGCTGATATTTGCATTCCTCTGTGGGCTATTTCGAAATGCCTGGAGACAATTTTGGTATCACAACTGGAAGGGTGGTGCTCCTGATATCTAGGGTCAGAGTTGCTGTTAAATATGCTGCAATGCACGAGGCAGCCCAAACAACAAAGAATTATCTTCCTGTCGTCTGAGAGTGTTTCCAGTTTGCTTTCTCATTATGAACTCAACACACCAGTAGCTAAAAGACTTTTCACTGGTATGCTCAATTTCTGCAATCCTTGGCTGCTAATGGTTTAGAGCTGGGCAAGGGAAGTAGCTTAGAGAGGCACTTGAGATTTAGTATGCAGACTTTTGCTTAACATCCTTTTTCACTCCTGTACTTCATCTCACTGTCCTTTTTTGTTAATATCCTTTCTGATTCTCCAGAGACATAGTCACCAGATAAGGGAGGGAGGAAGGAATGAGGATGTGAGGACCTCCCTTTTCCTTTAGTAGAGTTTTAAACCATCTCTGGTAGCGTAGTGGTTATGAATCGGGCTGTGAACCTTAAGCTCAGCGGTTCGAAACTACCAGCCGCTCTGCGGGAGAAAGATGAGGCTTTCTACTCCTGTAAGGATTTACACCCTCGGAAACCCTGTACAGGGTCGCTATGGGTCGGAAACGACTCGAAGGCACTTAACAACAACAACAACCTTTTTATTAACACCTATTTACCCTTACTTTTCAGGATGCTGGAGTCTCCATCTGATGCATTCTGGGATCCACCAGTCAAATGGGCTGACCAGAAGTAAGTGCCACCTCTGTAGGCTTGGATTTGGTCTTCATCTGTTCTGCTAAATCATTCACCATTCCTCCATCTGATTTCCCTCCTAGTGTCTTGTGGTTTGGGGTTACAGATGTTTCCTAGATTCATCAAAGATGGAATTTAAGTTTCTGTTTCTTGTTCTTCTTGAGACAGAAAGCATTGGAAACATCTTTAAAAAGGAAGTAATCAGAACGTTTATGCAAAATTTCAGAAAACTCTGTCTCTCCATCTTCAGTTGTCACTAGTTCACAGGGTAAGCAGTTTGTGTTCTTTTGCAATATTTTAGTAGGTGGTCTTTGAGCCTCTTCTGAGTCCATCACAGCTGTGCTCATTTATTCTTTATGCAAAGAAAGGAAAAATAAATTGTTGTTGTTGTTGTTTAAAGAACTCAGGCTTAGAGGAAAAATGAATAGAGGAGGACTTGACAAAGGTGCGTCTTTAAAACTTAAGGGATAAGTAGACATTTGGAAGTCAAAGGAGGAAAGCAGAGTGGAGGGAGAAATGGAGCGAATTCTCCTTAGAGAAAACTACATGCCAGAAAGGTGTGGAGTTGGGAACAGACTGTTAGGGAAAAGAATTGGGTTTTGTTGTTTTGTTGTTAACTGTGGTGGAGTCAGTGATCCTATATAGGGTTTCTGAGGCTAAACATCTTTGTGCAAGCAGAAAGCTTCATCTTTCTCCCCCAGGATAGCTGGTGATTTTGTACTACTTACCTTGTGGTTTCCAATCTGGTACTTTTTGTATAGAGCCACTGTGCTCCCAAGGGAAAATAATAATGGCTGATTATTATTGAAGCTTAAGGATCTCTGGTAGCGTAGTGGTTACGAATCGGACTGTGAACTGCAAGGTCAGTAGTTCGAAACTACCAGCTATTCCGCGGGAGAAAGATGAGGCTTTCTGCTCCCGTAAAGATTTACAGCCTCGGAAACCCTGTACAGGGTCGCTATGAGTTGGAATCGACTCGACGGCACTTAGCAACAACAACAACATTATTGAAGCTTAACAGTGAAAATGACCTAATTCTCACATCAATAAGAAATATACAATGATTACTGTGCTCCTTATTACACATATGAGGGAACAGAGGCCTTCAGAGATTCAACAGTTCACTCACAGTTCCCCAGTGAGAGACAGAGCTATCAATGAGACTCAGGCAGGGCTTCTCCACAGAGTGTGTCCTTCATGACAAAATAGACTGCCACACAGTGAGAAATAGCACTGCAACAGTTGAGTGCTACCAGGTAGGACCCATGAGGAAGTCTGGAGCTGGTTTGTTAAGGGCCTTGTTCAATAAATCAAGGAGTTTGGGTTTTATCTTGTAAAAAATGTGTAACCTGTATATTTCTAGAATTCACCAGTCTGTAGAACCTACATAAGGGTATACTAACAGTTTATCTCTAAATCCTCTTGATCAGTTGCTCCACCCAATGACACAGCGTTAACCCTTCTCTTTCCTGAAGTCTCTTTAAGTCCTTGGGGTGAGTGTTGCCTCCAGAGCATCCGGGCTGGCCTCAGCCATTTCTCTAATCTTCCCGAGAACAGTAGATGGCTGAAGATAAGTTCTCTTAGTAATATACCTGTCTTCGTTGCATTAGGGTACTTAAAAAAAATCCAATAAAAACAGTGGTTTCTCAGGGGAACTTCTGGGTCAGTTAAATTCAAAGCAGACAGGTCAGCTCAGAATGTAATGAATGATGACTGCTTTTTAGGATGCTAAAAGGGTAATATTGATAGATTTTATCAAAGGACACAAGATTATTATGGGGGCATATTAGGAAGAAGTCTTAAGAAATTTGAAAATGGCACTGATGAGGAAAAGGCCAAGAGAATTGTGCCCAGGAAATTTTTTTTCCATAATGACAATACACTTGGTCATTCTTTGAAGGTAGCAAGGGATGTCCTATGAGAATTTTGCTGGGAAATATTGCCCCATTCTCCCTACAGCCCTGATTTTTTCCCTTCAGATTATCATTTGTTTCCCAAACTCAGAGAACACTTAAAAGGAACATGATTTTAGTTCCTCCAGGATGCCAGAACA
>NW_006411412.1:18844-19382 GCF_000296735.1 Chrysochloris asiatica
GGTTGGACCATTTTGTAGTCCCACCAACAATGTAGGAGGGTCCCAGTCTCTATGCATCCTCACCAGCATTTATTGTCCTCTACTTTTTTTGATCTTTGCTGTTATTGCTGGTATAAGATGATATCTCATTGTTTTGATTTGCATCTCTCTGATGGCTTGTGATCAGAAACATTTCTTCGTATGTTGGTTGGTTGCCTAGATCTCCTCCTTGGTGAAGGGTCTATTCATGTCCTGTGCCCATTTTTTAGTTGGGTTATTTGTCTTTTTCTTGTAGAGGTGTTGTAGTTGCTTATATATTTTAGAAATAAGTCCCTTATTTGCCAAGAGAATGTGCAATCAATGTGTTATCTGTCACGGCAATTCGCTTCTTATTGATTTTGCCATATCCACTCTAGTAGATCAGTTCATTCACTGACTTCAAGTTTGGGTACCCCCATGCAATAAATATATGGTTCCACAATCCTCAACATGTTAATTAAAGCCTTGTTGAGCTTAACAAAGGTGCCATTGAAGATCTGGGGAAGGCAAAGAAGCTGCA
>NW_006411412.1:19540-21066 GCF_000296735.1 Chrysochloris asiatica
TTTTTATTTATCTTTGTATGCCTTAAAATATTCAGCACACTGCTAGTGTCATAGTAGGAAGCTGGTTATTATGAGTACTTTTTTTTTTTCTATTTGCAGTTCCTATTCTTATATCTGAAGTAAGGTACATTCTCTATTACTACATTTAACAGTAGGTCTAAACCTTTCTTAGTAGGAGCATTCATTTCTGGATCTTTATTATTTTCATCAAATTAATTCTTTTAGTCTGATCATGTAAATGTGAATAAAATAAAGGCAATAATTTTAATATTTTCTGATGATAAAAGTAGCACAGTGTAGAAAATCAAGAAAATAAATTAAAAAAAAGAAAGATCACCTATAATTTCCTCTTGCAAATATATGAATTGTTAATATTTTAGAACATTTCCTCTCCAGGTATTCTACCTATGGAAATACTTATCCCTAGGACATAATCAAAGATGATGTATTCTATGTGCAAGAATACTTATTACCATGAAAGTTTCATTTAAATATTAAAAATAACCTGTTGTTGTTGTTAAGTGCTGTAGAGTCTTTCCCCACTCGTAGTGACCCAGTATAGGGTTTCCAACGAGTGATTGGTGAGTTTGTATCGCCAACTTTGTAGTTCAAACAGACTTTGAGGTCCTGTACTTATCCTACAAGACTCCTAGTGTGATCCTATAGGATCAGTACTGGACTGTAAACCACAGGTTAGCAGTTCAAACCCACCAGCTGCTTCTTGGAAACCCTGTATAAAGTTGCTATTAGTTGGAATCAGAACTCACTTGGTAGCACTTGACAACAACACCTATCCAGGAGACTAAGTGTCCAGTTGAAAAATAGTCTAGTTGACCAAAATAAAAGAATGGTCAAATTTATTATAGATTGTCATATGCATATGAAAGATTACCTTGCAGTCATTGTAAGTCATTGCTGACGTTCCAATTTTGAATAGAAGCTTTGTGTTTTTATAGTTGTTAATGCCATCGAGTCGGTTCCGATCCATAGTGACCCTGTATACGATTTCCAAGGAGTGGCTGGTGAGCTTGAACTGCCCACTTTGTGGTTCAAACAGACTTTGTAGTCCAACACATTAGCCCACAGCACCACACCAGGACTCTATTGATTTCTGAAGAGTGGCTGGTAGGTTTGAACTGCCTACCCTGTGGTTAGCAGTCCAGTACTTATCTTACAGTGCACTGAGATATAATTCATATACCATACTAGTCACCTTTTTGAAGTACACAATTCATTGGCTTTTAGTATATTCTGGGATCATAATCTATTTTACACTATTTTTATCATATCAATAAAAACCTCATATCTGTTAGTAGTCAATAAGGAGTGACTTCCTGGCCCTGTTGTTATTAGTTGCCATCGAGTCGGGACCAACTCATAGTGACCTTATGCACAGCAGAATGAAACACTGCCCACTACTGGGCCAACCTCCCTATTGCTGCCACACTTGAGCCCATTGATTCTGCCACATGGCCAATCCATCTCACTAGGGGTCTTCCTCTTTTTCTCTGACCCTCCACCTTACC
>NW_006411413.1:0-1908 GCF_000296735.1 Chrysochloris asiatica
ACCTTGAAGAATAACAAAGAAGCTGCAAGCCACCACATAATATGGATGAACATTGAGGACATTATGCTGGGTGAAATTAGTCAGTCACAAAAGGAGAAATACTGCATAGGACCATTACTGTAAAAGAGTAAGAAAAAGAATCCACACTAAAAGGGGGGGAAATTATATATATATTTGCTGATCACCAGGATGTATGGAATGCGACAAGGGGAGGGAGGGAGGGGAAGATAGAGCACAGCGTAGGGAACAGACACAGGATAGTTTGGGTATGGTGGGAGTGGTGTGTGTGGTGGGGGGCAGTTATACACAAGAAAGGGGAGGGAAATGGAAGAACAAGGCTGATGGGAGAACATGTAGACTGGTTTGCATGGGCTAAGTGGGACAGAGATAAATGATGATGTATGCACAACCTTGGAACAACAGGACTGCAGGATACAAGGATTGAGGCATGGTTTGAAGGGGTAAAAGAGGGGAATAATGTTAAGATGCTTGGCTGTCTTTTGAGTCTTGGATTCCCTTGCCTACCATGATAAAAAAAAAATATATATATATATACACACACTTGAAGCGGGGAGAAAGGAATAGCCAGAAACATCACTACAGAAAGCTTGTAAGCCCACCTTCAGCCTATAACTTATTGGAATACCTTAAAGGGGGCTAGAAGTTGCCCAGTGAAAGAGGTTTCCTGTGGAGCCTTTACATTGCACAAGATCATAGGTGGAATCCAGAACCCCAATGAGAACCAACTGAGGTAGGAAATTCCACTGGAAAGGACAAGTAGACTAGCCTGGAGTGGCTAGAAGAACAGAAGACACTTCGTGAAAGAAAAATCAGCAGGAAACATCCCAAACAATAACAGCAGTCTGATTGATTACTACAAAACCAAGTAAGCTGTTCGCCCAGAAGCCATCAAGGCAAGTGGTCGGGATGTCTCAGAGCAAACCCCTTTCCAAAACTGAGACTCAAAGGGAATACATGAGTAGGCATGTGGTCTGGCTGGTGACCATGTTGGTCACTGATAAGGGGAAGAGAGGGAAAAACAGTAATGAAGTTGCGAGATAAGCCCAACCACATTCAATAGACCCCTGTGAACCTGGATGGAGACCTGGATGGCCAGCAGTATGGCAAGACCTGAGGACTCCTGGGCCCAAAGGCAGAGACATGGCCACAGAGGACTAGAGTGGAGAGTGAAGCATCCAGCTTATATGAAGTGAGGGGAGATACACAAGAACACCCATACTTGCAGATAGTACCCACTTGACCTGGCTTTGATGGCTGGATGATCAGAACATGACTAGAAGAAGAAAGAAGAGGGGAAGAAAAAAAGAGTACCCTGATACAATTTGATGAACTTTACCTATACTTATGGATGTAGTAGCTCAAAAAAGGAAACAAATCTTTACAGCAAGGATCACTCCCACCTCCTCGGTACACATAACAGGGATGGGCAACTTAGACACTGGCTGCCCATAATGGGGGGTGGGGGGCAAAAAAGGCAAGAAGTGACTGGCTTACAAGGTTTCAAGAGGGAGCCTAGTTCCAAATGGGGCGGGGGAAGGTAGAATCACCACTGAATGATTTCAGATCCATTGGGACTGGGCTGGCAAAAGGAAATGGGGATAACACTCTTGTGGTACAATAGTGAATAATTGCTATCAGGACTGACTGTGAGGGTAGGAAACATAGAGGTAGCTGTGTTTTGACAAAAGGAGGAGAGTGATTGATTTTGCAGGCCAGGGGTGGAGGTCCCTCGGACCATCAAGTGAGAAGAATGGAGAGCGGGACCCTGCCCAGAGAGGCAGTGATGCCAGGGATGGAGACAAAGATGACGTGGACAGATGGAGCAGCTGGGGACACTGGGCTCAGGGAGGGAGAAGGGCTGTGTGCTGGCAGCTGGGGGGGTGGGAC
>NW_006411413.1:2829-4623 GCF_000296735.1 Chrysochloris asiatica
ATATGTTTCACTGGTTTTGCTTCTCTAGAAAACCTGGCCTAAGACACCCTCTGACACCTATCACCTAGAAGGAGATAGAGATGGTGGGCTCCTGGCATCTTGGAAAGAGGGGTATTGTGGGTCATTATACCACATGAATACGGACTTGAAAAATTCAAAATCTACTGGGGAAACTAGGAAAAACTTCTAAAAGTAGCTTTCACTTTTCAAATTTTTATATGCATATTGTTCAGAAGTCATTTTGAATTTTAGAATCAGTAACAGTTTCAATCTGAATTTCTGAGAAAGCCATGTACTGGTATCTCTTCCAAGACCTAGAATGCAAGCAGCATTCAGTTCATATTTCAGTCTTAATAGTTATGCATTCATTCTATATTATTTAAGGTGGCTCTTCCCAAACTCTGTTCTATGCACCCTTAGTTCCAAGAGGTGGTCATTAGTGATCTGTACAATATAATTTGAGAGATGCCTTAAAAGATTCTGGTCTGTTTAGTGAAATTTCCAGAATAAGAACATAATTTTGAGCTCTTATTTTTATTTTGTTTGTATCTGCAAAAGAAAAAATAATAACTCATTGCCAGGAATACCACTGTGCACAAATTACAAAAAAAAAGTATAATGAAATACTGAATAATTACTATCAGGACAGACTATGAGGGTTGGAAATGTAAAGGTGGATATTTTATAGCAAAAGGAGGGGAGTGATTGACTTTGCAGTCCAGGAGCGGAGGTCCCAAGGACCATCAAGGTAGAAGAGCTGAGCGCAGGACACTACCCAGAGAAACAGTGATACCAGAGGTGGAATCAGAGACGATGACGTGAAGCAAAGGAGCAGCTGGGAACTCTAAATCCAGAGAAGGAGAGCGGCTGTGTGCTTACGACTGGGGGGCAGGCTTGCAGGGTACAATCTTTGATTGGTTGATGATGCATGGAGGGGACTGTAACCATGGCAATGAAACAATATATGATAGGGAGAATGTAAAGCTAATGTTCTCCCATATAAACTATCACATAATTCACAATAAAACATTTTTTAAAAAGTATAATGAGCAGGTGGATACTTAGTTGGAGGGAGGAAAATTCATCTGAACTTAAGAGGCAGGTGGAGATAAATATTCTGATTCAAAGGAAGTCACAGGATTTATATGGCTGAAATAAAAACACACGCATATAATTTTAACGCTTCCATTTCTTATCATTCCTGTGGATGTGGTTCAGAACAACACCTGGCTAAGACCATCTAGAACCTGAAGCCAGCTAATGCAGCCATGCTTCATATACCAGACCTTCAGTCATCTGCTTCCCATCTGCAGTTCTTCCATACCCTCTGGGTCTTACAACTGAATTCTTCCTGGGATTCCTTTTCCAACTACTTTATATATACTTTCCAAGTACTTTTATATATAGCTCTGAGCAGCTCTATCTCCTACACTCTGGAATTTCTCTGACAACTTTACCTCACCTCTTACTCAACTTATCTATATTGTTGTTGTTGTTGTTGTTAAGTACCATGGAGTCAGTTCCGACTCATAGTGACCCTGCACAGGGTTTCCGAGGCTGTAAATCTTTAAGGGAGCAGAATGCCTCATCTTTCTCCTGCAGAATCACGGGTAGTTTCGAACTGCTGACCTTGAGGTTGGCAGCCCCACTCATATCTATATTGTTGTTGTTGTTGTTAAGTGCCGTGGAGTCGGTTACCGACTCATAGCGACCCTGCACAGGGTTTCCGAGGCTGCAAATCTTTACGGGAGCAGAAAGCCTCATCTTTCTCCCGTGGAACAGCTGGTAGTTTCG
>NW_006411413.1:4723-8856 GCF_000296735.1 Chrysochloris asiatica
AGCATCCAGCTTATATGAAGTGAGGGGAGATACACAAGAACACCCATACTTGCAGATAGTACCCACTTGACCTGGCTTTGATGGCTGGATGATCATAACTTGACTAGAAGAAGAAAGAAGAGGGGAAGAAAAAAAGAGTAACCTGATACAATTTGATGAACTTTACCTATACTTATGGATGTAGTAGCTCAAAAAAGGAAACAAGTCTTTACAGCAAGGGTCACTTCCACCTCCTCGGTACACATAACAGGGATGGGCAACTTAGACACTGGCTACCCATAATGGGGGGTGGGGGGCAATAAAGGCAAGAAGTGACTGGCTTACAAGGTTTCAAGAGGGAGCCTAGTTCCAGATGGGGCCGGGGAAGGTAGAATCACCACTGAATGATTTCAGATCCGTTGGGACTGGGCTGGCAAAAGGAAATGGGGATAACACTCTTGTGGTACAATAGTGAATAATTGCTATTAGGACTGACTGTGAGGGTAGGAAACATAGAGGTAGCTGTGTTTTGACAAAAGGAGGAGAGTGATTGATTTTGCAGGCCAGGGATGGAGGTCCCTCGGACCATCAAGTGAGAAGAATGGAGAGCGGGACCCTGCCCAGAGAGGCAGTGACGCCAGGGATGGAGACAAAGATGACGTGGACAGATGGAGCAGCTGGGGACACTGGGCTCAGGGAGGGAGAAGGGCTGTGTGCTGGCGGCTGGGGGTGTGGGACTTTGTGGTGTACCCTTTGGTTAGTTAATAATGCATGGAGGGAGGGAGGGGACTGTAATCATTGCAATGAAACGAAATACGATAGGATGAGTGTAAAGCTGATGTTCTTCCACGTAAACTTCACAAAAACTTTTAAAAATTTTTTCAAAAAGAGGTTGATTTAAGGCCCTCCCTATATTAATACTGTCCATTCACATAAGAAAGAAAGCCCATTCCCAAACAGAATTAGAACCACAGTTATAACTCTTAACCCATTCTCATCAAGTCAATTCCAAAATGCCCTATATGGTTTCCAAGGCTGGAATACTCGTGTGACGTGCAGGTTAAAATGCTGGACTTCAAGGTAGCCAGTTCAAGCTCCCCAGCCCCTCACTGGAAACCCTATACCGAGTCACTATATGTCAGAACCAACTTGAAGGCACTTAACAACAATATCAACAACAATCTTTACAGAAACAAATTGCAGTATTTTTCTCCCTCAAAGTCGGTTCAAACCACTGACCTTTTGGTTCACAGCCAAGCACTTAATCATTGCACCACCAGGACTCCAAAACACAGATACAGGAGTTAGTATTTATAGCACATATTCTTGGAGAACACAATTCATTCTATAACAGATGAAGAGCTCAGGAGAGGCATCTCATCATCAGGTGCATGCTATAGGAATTAATGGCATTGGAAGACATCTGCCCTAGAAGGGCTCTGGAACATAGGGTCTTCTGAACCTAGTTGACATTGAAGTTCAGGGACTTCTGGCATTCCACCCTCAGAGGCTGAGACAAAGGCCAGCTCATGCCAAGGTGGTTTTTACTTTGATTTCTAATGTGTTCTCTGTCAAGAATTGCATAGGGGATTGAGAATGAGACAGAAGATTTACATAGGACAGAGAAAACTCCAAGTGCTCATCATTATTTTAAGATCTTACTAATATAAGATAGATTGTCTTTTTCCAATTCTCTGATCATAAAACAACATGGTTCCATTCTATGCCATATTTACGTCATTTGCTAGAGTTTATAACTTAACTTTAAATAGTTTATAACACATTCATCGTCAAGGGGACTCTGCAGCTGTCTAAACTGATTCATTCTAACTACCAGCTTTAAATCATGGGTATCATTAAACCATAGGCATCTTATCAGATTTCAATCTGAAGTACTTTGTAAGCAGCATGCTTTCCTTGACAAAATCCATTTTCATAAATAAAACTTCTTCTCCCAGTTTTATATTTTCCCTAATTTTAAAAAATTCATTAAATAGAATTCAGTGACCTTTCATTCGTTTATTGGTCAGCTGCTGTATGCTAGACACAGTTGTTAAAGATGAATAAGATAAAGAGTGTGACAGAGATCAATGAAGGGCAAAGTAAGGTTTTATCTGAGGGGAGATTTACATCTAACCTTCTTGTAATCATTTGAAGATCCTGACCCTATGAATGACCACCTCGAAGATCATCAGTGACCTCCGGTTGTCAAACCAGTGGCAATTTTCTTTCTATTGACTTTGACTTACTCCTTGGGACCATTTTTTTCTTCTCTCCAATAGCCTCTCAGTGGCAATGACTAGATAGTAGTCAGCTCTTGGTTCTCTCCCACCTTTCTTTTTATTGTTTCCCTTGAATATCTCA
Organism: Chrysochloris asiatica; assembly: GCF_000296735.1. Lineage (NCBI taxonomy): Eukaryota > Metazoa > Chordata > Mammalia > Afrosoricida > Chrysochloridae > Chrysochloris > Chrysochloris asiatica. Next base: position 7,067 of record NW_006411413.1, read on the forward strand.
GCTAATCCCAGATATTTGATATAATTTTCATGCAGGTAAGTCCCAAATATTGTTTGCCTGATAAAAACTTCCATTTGCATTACAGTCCACAGAGTTATTATTTGGGACCTCAAATTCTTTATTTTCAAGGTCAAACTCAGCACCCCTAGATTTACCTGGGTTATTTTGATTATAAGGATAGAAATTCAACTTTGGCTAGTTTCAGGAGGAAGTATATTTCCTTGTGTAACTAAAATGTTATCCCTCCCAACTTCCCTGTCAATGTCCTCACAATTCTGCAGGCCCATCTCCAGTACCTCTGTGGATAGATCAAAAAGGGATTGTCACATAGTAATTTATAATTATTTTGAATGAACAGATAACCTGGATACAGTGGAAATCTTTTGCAACTATAAGATGATAGAATTTTGTCTTAAAAGATTTCTCCATATATATTTTTAAGTTCTTCTAAAATGGACCCCAACTCTTAACACGCCCTTATCTACCAGAGTAGAACTAAGTTCCATATGACTTTTCAGACGTAGCTTACCAGGTCTTTCTTCTGAAGTGCCTCTGGGTGGACTTGAACCTCCAATTTTTCAGTTACCAGCTGAGCATCTGTTAACATTTTGCACTATCCAGGAGCTCTTGCTTGTATATGGAAATGTATTATTTACCCATAAAGGATTTTGGTAAATGAGAAATAACTTAGTGTACTGGTTATTGGGAGCACCAACAAGACATGGAGCTAGGCTATACTGGTAGTAAGAATGTACTGATGAGGTCATGCTTCCTGTGGAAGAGAAATGCTATAGGCATGCAACATTCAATTGGCATAGGAGATAAGCTTCTTCAGCTTTTTCTTCAGTTGGCTCCTTCAGTAGGACTAATTGATATATACTTACTTTGAACATACATTTATTTGGGCTTCCTTGTGTCATTAAGTTCTCATGCTCCCAAAGACTGACCACTTCAGGTAAACAGAGGCAGCTCCATGCTATTTTCCCCAGATACTAGCGTTTGCTCCATTCTTGGAAGCTCTAGCACTTTCTATCTTTCAGTCTTGCTCTTATCACATTAGACTTTTCCAATCAGTTGTTCTGCCTTTCCATATCACCTCTGCAGACAGGTAGGGGGATGAAACATCCTCTGCAGAGCTTGGTACAGTGTCTTGAATGCTGTGCTTAGTGAATGCTTGTGGAAATTATGCCATCTGAAACTTCAGAAACGCCATCAGAAACTTCTATGCCAAGAAGTCTCTGAGAAGAAAACTGTGTGCTTTAAAAAATGTCTATTTCTTATATTAAATAATAGAATCTTTCAGATCTATACAGAAGTCACTTTATTTTTTGATTTTCACTAAAATATAATATTTTTTCTCTATTTGCAAGTTCAAATGGCCTGTCAGAAATCAACTCAAAATAACACAATTAATATTACCACTTTATGCAGTAATTTTGTTGTTAAGTGCTGTCTAGTCAGTTCCAACTCTTAGTGACTCTGTATACGGTTTCTGAGGCTTTAAATCTTTGCAGGAGCAGAAAGTCCCCTCTTTCTCATGGAGCATAGGGTTTGCAGTCCAGTACTTATAATACAGAGCCACCATACTCCCTTATACAGTAATGTTGTTGCCCAGCACCTTCAATTTGATTCCAACTCATAGCGACCCAGTATAGGGTTTCCAAGGAGCAGTTGGTGAGTCTGAACTGCTGACTTTGTGGCTCAAACCAACCTTTTAGTACAGTAATTTGTTGTTGTTAAGTGCCATCGAGTCGGGTCCGACCCATAGCGACCCTGTACAGGGTTTCCGA
>NW_006411413.1:8956-11048 GCF_000296735.1 Chrysochloris asiatica
TTTAAAGAACCACTAAACTCGTTTCCACGGTGGCTGTAACATTTTATACTCCCAGCAGTACTGGATGAGGGCTGCTGTTTCTTTACATCTTCACTATATTTAGTCTCATTTCCTTTCCATCTGTGTCTACCACCTGCCTATAGCTTCCACGCCACTGCCCCTGGTCACCACACTGGCTTTGGCCCGGCCACTCAGCATGGCCCTATGTCTGATGGGGATCCGGATAAGACCTGGTTCTTCAGCAGGTTCCTGGTAAAGTTACACAGTTGTGCCACCAGTATAGCAAAGCACCCCCTTTGGCATTCAGATAATCACGGACCGTGGTTCCTTATGTCTTAAAATGCTAAGATTGACCCAAAAAAGCTTTCAAAAGTAAATTCCTTTTATTAAAGCCTTGGGCTTAGACAGTTTGAACCAAGTGGAGATTATTTTATCATGGCCATGGAGAATAACTCTAAGTTTGAAATTCCTGACATAGATGCAGAAAAATTCATGTGTCCAACAGCAGTTGTATATTACAGTGCAGATAAGAAGGATGTATATTAATAAAATACCAGCCCACCTTTCTTCCCAGAGAGAAGACTCAGATGATCTGGCGAGTGTCTAGAAGGGAGGCGGTATATTGGCATCAATGCTGGCTTTGACAGGGTAATTCTGTTGGACTTGTATTTAGATTGTCCCAATAGTTTGCCCTTTGAAAATAAATATATAAAACATTTTCTCAATCTTTAGTTATGTCTATAAGGTGCATTCTTATATTGGCATTGCTTAATACTTGTATTTTTAAAAAGGTATCTGATTTGCCATTTGTATTGATGTGTATTGAAACTATATACATTGAATTTTAACTAATGTCACAGAACAATATGTGTATAAATGCTTGAATAGGAAACATTTTCTCTGTAAACTTACCGAAGCAACAATTAAAAAAAAGGGGGGGGGGCGGGGGCAAAAACTAAAATTAAAAAATTAAAGTAAAGTAAAAATCTAGTGATAAGGGTCATGATGCAGCTTTTCAAGACGATACAATTGGGAATGCCTTGGAGGCTGAAACGTCTGGTGCTATTGTATGTTTAATGTTAAAGCCAACCTTCGAGATAAGGAAGTAACGTATTTTGATCTTTAAGCCTGATTTGGGCTGAAAAACACTTAGAAAGAAGATTGACAAATTTACCTGATTGTTATTTTAAAGAAGAGTCTATTGTTCAGTTTGTACAATCTCAACACAGGCTGGGAAGATTTAGAGATACAGATTTAGAAGAGCAAGTTGACCAGGCTTTATCAAAACTGCTACTCTGAGGAGCAGGAAGCTGAAGCTTTTGGTACAGCCAATAATAATAGGAAGTATTTAATGACCTACTTGGCTTTGACAAGGCAGAATATATTAAATATATACATTAATTATTAGAATAAAAAGGAGCTCTGGTAGCGTAGTGGTTACAAATCAGGCTGCTAAACTCACGGTCAGCAGTTCGAAACTACCAGCTGTTCCACGGGAGAAAGATGAGACTTTCTGCTCCCGCAAAGATTTACAGCCTCGGAAACCCTGTACAGGGTCGCTATGAGTCGGAACCGACTCCACAGCACATAACAACAACAACATTAGAATAAAAGGGGAGCAGTACCATAAGGAACAAAGTTTAAAATATTTAGCATCAAAAGAGAAAAGGCAAGAAGAAACACATTAATTTCATACCTACATGAAGGGATAAATATAACCCCAGCTGAAGTATAAGAACTTGAATTCAGTAAAGAGAAATTGCTTCCAGAGTATGAACTATTTTGATCTTTAAAATTCCATCTATAATTTAGGGAAAATTTTATTCATGGAGAATGAATTGACTACACATATCTAGATACACAAAGCTGTAACCAGAGATTTAAAAAGTTCTTCCAGTCCTAGGTCAAGTTCTTCCAGTCCTAGGTCAAAAGATATATTTCCTCAACTTCTCTCTGCTCACACAAAGTGTATTGTGGATATTCCTGGTCAGCCGATGGCTGCCTGAGTTCCCTAGTACTATTCTAACAGAAATATCACAAGTGGGTGGCATTAAAGAACACGTATTTCTTTTCTCACAATTCTGGAATCTAA
>NW_006411413.1:12783-13791 GCF_000296735.1 Chrysochloris asiatica
AGACATTTTGTAAATAAAGGAGGGGAGTGGTTGGCCTTGCAGTCTAAGAGCAAAGAACCCTGGGACCTTCAAGGGAGAAGACCGGAGTGCAGGACCCTATCCAGAGAAGCAGTGGCACCAGAGATGTGGGCAAAGACAATGACATGGAGAGATGGAGCAGCTGGGGACTCTGGACTCAGGGAGGGAGAAGGTCCGTGTGCTCACGGCCGGGGGGCAGACTTGTGGGGTTTACCCTTTGGTTGTTTGATGATGTATGGAGGGGTTTGTAATCATTGCAATGAAATGAAATACGATAGGATGAATGTAAAAAAAATAGATATATAAATATTCATGGAGAATATATATCCTAGTAGTACAATGGTTAAGTCACTGGCTCCTACTAACTAAAAGACTGGCAGTTTCAACCCAAAAGCAGTCCATGGGAGAAAAAAACTTGATGATGTACTCCCATAAAGATTATAGACTTAAAAACCCTATGGCCGACTGACTACTACAAGAACAAGCAAGTTGCTCACCCAGGAGACATCAAGGGAAGCAGTTGGGTCCCCTCAGGGCAAACCCCTTTCGAAGACTGAGACTCAGCGGGAATACATGAGCAGGCATGCACTCTGACTGGTGACCACGTTGGTCACTGATATGGGGAAGTAAAGGAAAAACAGCAATGAAGCTGTGAACTAAATCCAACCATGTTCAATACACTCCCATGGACCTGGTTGGCCAGGAGTTTGACAAGACTTGGGGACTCCTGGGCCCAGAATCAGTGACATAGCCACAGAGGACTAGAGTGGACAATGAAGCATCCAGCTGACAAGAAGAGAGGGCATATGCACAAGAACACCCACACTTGCTGACAATACCCACTTGATCTGGCTTCATGACTGGATGATCAGAGTTCAACTAGAAGAAGAAAGAAGAGGAATAAAAGAGTAATCTGATACAATTTGATTAACTTGACCTATACCTATGGATGCAGTGGCTCAAAAGAGGAAACAAATCTTTATAGCCAGG
>NW_006411413.1:14451-15665 GCF_000296735.1 Chrysochloris asiatica
AATTCACAATAAAACATTAAAAAAACAAAACAAAAACCCTATGGGACAAATCTACACTTTCACATGAGGTTACTCTCAGTTGAAATTGGCTAGAAAGAATGGAACATCTATAGTTACATTATAATCAGAAAAGATATAAATAAATAGATGCACAAAGCAAAAAATAAATAAACAATGCATGAAAGCATCCAATAAAGATGGAAGGAATATAGAGTCACTATGACACTGTGGGCTAATGAGTCAGACAACAAAGTTGCTTCAACTGCAAGGTCGGTGGTTCAAGCGCACTAGCTGCTTCTTGGAAACCCTATACAGGGTCCCTATGGGTCAGAATCAATTCGATGGCACTTAACCACAATAATACCCAAAATAATTTGTCGACATTCAACCATTTCAGGAGGTAATGTATGATCAAGAACTGATGGTATTGAAGGAAGAAGTTAAAGCTGCAATAAAGGCATTGGTGAAAAAAAAGGCTCTAGGAATTGACAGAACACAAATTGCAGTGTTTCAACATACTGATACGCTGCTGGAGACATTCATGCTTCTATGCCTAGAAGTGTGGATGACATCTACCTGGCCATCTAATTGGAAGCGATCCATATTTATGCCCATTCTAAAGAAAGGTGACCCATCAAACAATATCACTTATATAACAGCAAGCAAATTTTTGCTAAGTATTATTTTTTTAAAGTACAACAGGGGGCTGCCAGAAATTCAAACTCAATTGTAAAAGGACATGGAATGAGGAGTATCATTGCTGACTTTAGACAATACCAATAAAGATGTTCACTTGTGCTTTATTTACTATACAAAACATTCAACTTTGTGGATCATGAGAAATTATATATAATGTTAAGAATGGAAATTCTACAACACTTAATTTATGCATGTGCAACCTGTACATAAATCAAAAGGCAGTCATTCGAACAGCAGAAGAGGATAAAGGATGGTTTAAAATAAACAAAGGTGTGTACCTGTGTTACATCCTTTCAGTGTACATAATCAATCTGTATGCTGAACAAATGATCCAAGAGGCTGACTATGTGAAGAATGTGGCATCAGGATTGGAGGAAAGATCATTAGCAACCTGCTATATGCAGATGTAATGTACAAAGTATGAATCTGGGAAAATTTGAAGTTGTCAAAAATGAAATGGAATGCATAAACATCTATATCTTAGGCATTAGTGAGCTGAAATGGACTGGTATTGG
>NW_006411414.1:0-5664 GCF_000296735.1 Chrysochloris asiatica
AAGCCCTAGCCCTAACTCATGCTCTAAAGCCCTATCAGCCCAAGCCCTAGCTCCAGCCCTAGCCCTTGCTCTAAAGCTCTAACAGCCCTAGCACTAGCACTAGCCCTAAAGCCCTAACAGGCTGGCCCTTTCCCTATCCCTAAAGCCCTAACAACTGTAGCCCTATCTCTATACCTAAAGCCCTAACAGCCCTAGCCCTAGCCCTAAAGCCCTAACAGCCCTAGCAATATCCCTAGTCCTAAAGCCCTAACAGACCTAGCCCTAGCCCTAAATACCTTTCGGCCCCATTTCTAGCCCTATCACAAAAGGCCTAACAGTCCCAAACCTAGACCTAAAGCACTTGCCCTAATGCCCTAGCCCAAGCCATAGCCCAAAACCCTAACAGCTCTAGTCCTAGCCCTAGCACTAAAGCGCTTGTACTAATACCCTAGTTCTAGACCTAGCCCGAAAGCCCTAACAGCCCTAGCCCTAGCCCTAAAGCCCTTTACCGAATGGCCTAGACCTAGGCCTAAACCTAGCCCTAAAGTCCTACCCCTGTCCTTAGCCATAAAGCCCTAAGAGCCGTAGCCGTTGCCCTAGCCCTAAAGCCCTATAAACCCTAGTCCTAACCCTAGACCTAAAGCCCTAACAGCCCTAGTACTACACCTAGACTTAAAGCCCTAACAACCCTAGCCTTAGACCTAAAGCCCTAAATCCTTAACAGCAGTAGCCTAGCTTTAAACCCTAAAGCCCTATCAACCCTAGCACTAGCCCTAAAACACTAAAAGCCCTAGACCTAGTCCTAAAGCCCTAACAGCCCTAGCCCTACCCCTAGCCCTAAAGACCTAACAGCTGTAGCCCTAGCCCTAGCCCTAAAGCACTAACAGTCCTAGACCTAGCCCTAAAGCCCTAGCTCGAAATCCTTAGCCCTACCCCTAGCACTAATGCCCTAACAGCCTTAGCCATAGCCTTAGGCTGAAAGTCCTACAAGCCCTAGCCCAAGCACTAATGCGCTAACAGCCCTAGCCCTAGCCCTAGCCCTAATGGCATAATAGCCCTAATCCTAGCCCTAAAGACCTTGCCATAATGCCCTAGGCCTAGACATAGCCCTAAAGCCCTAACCCTAGCCCTAGCCCCAAAGCCCTAACATCCCTAACACTAGCCCTAAAGCCCTAATAGCCCTAGCCCTAGCACTAGCCCTAAAGCCCTAATAGCTATAGACTTAGCATTAGACTTAATGACCTAACTGGCCTAGCCCTAGCCCAAGCCCTAAAGCCTTATAAGCCCTAGCCCTAACCAAAGCCCTAAAGCCCAATCAGCCCCAGCCCTAGCACTAGCCCTAAAGCCCTAACAGCCATAAGTCTAGTCATAAATCCCTAACAGCCCTAGCCCTTAAATACTATCAGCCCTAGTCCTAGTCCTAAAGCCCTATCAGTCCTAAACCTAATTCTAAAGCCCTAACAGCCCTAGACCTAGCCCTAAAGCCCTAACAGCCTTAGCACTAGCCCTAGCCCTAAAGACCTAACAGCTGTAGCCCTAGCCCTAGCCCTAAAACACTAACAGGCCTAGACCTACCCCTAAAGCCCTAGCCCTAAATCCTTTGCCCTAGCCCTAGCCCTAAAGCCCTAAGGGCCCTAGACTTAGCATTAGCCTTAAAGTCCTAACAGGCCTAGCCCTAAACCAAGCCCTAAAGCCCTATAAGCACTAACCCTAACTCAAGCCCTAAAGCCCTAACAGGCCTAGCCCTAGCCCTAGCCCTAAAGACCTAACAGCTGTAGCCCTAGCCCTAGCCCTAAAGCACTAACAGGCCTAGCCCTAGCCCTAAAGCCCTAGCTCTAAAACCTTAGCCCTACCCCTAGCACTAATGCCCTAACAGCCGTAGCCATAGCCTTAGGCTGAAAGTCCTACGAGCCCTAGACCAAGCACTAATTCGCTAACAGCCCTAGCCCTAGCCCTAACCCTAATGGCATAATAGCCCTAATCCTAGCCCTAAAGACCTTGCCATAATGCCCTAGGCCTAGACATAGCCCTAAAGTCCTAACCCTACCCCTAAAGCCCTAACATCCCTAGCACTAGCCCTAGAGCCATAATAGCCCTAGCCCTAGCACTAGCCCTAAAGCCCTAACTGCAATAGACTTAGCATTAGACTTAAGACCCTAACAGGCCTAGTGCTAGCCCAAGCCCTAAAGCCTTATAAGCCCTAGCCCTAACCAAAGCCCTAAAGCCCAATCAGCCCTAGCCCTAGCACTAGGCCTAAAGCCCTAACAGCCATAAGTCTAGTCATAAATCCCTAACAGCCCTAGCCCTTAAATACTATCAGCCCTAGCCCTAGCCCTAAAGCCCTATCAGCCCTAGCCCTAATCCTAAAGCCCTAACAGCCCTAGACCTAGCCCTAAAGCCCTAACAGTCTTAGCACTAGACCTAAAGCCCTAACAGCCCTAGACCTAGCATTACCCTTAAAGCCCTAATAGCCCTAGCCCTAGCACTAGAGCCCTAACAGCCCTAGCCCTAGCCCTGAATCCCTTGCCCTAATTCCCTAGACCTAGACCTAGCCCTAAAGCCCATCCACTAGCCTTGTCTCTAAAGCCCTGAAAGCCCTAGCCCTAGCCCTAGCCCTAAAGCCCTAACAGGCTCGCCCTATCCCTATCCCTAAAGACCTAACAGCTGTAGCCCTAGCCGTAGCCCTAAAGCACTAAAAGCCCTAGACCTAGCATTAGACATAAAGCCCTAACAGGCCTAGCCGAACCCTAGCCTTAAAGACTTAACAACCATAGCCAAAGCCCTAGCCCTAAAGCCCTAACAGACCTAGACCTAGCCCTATCCCTAAAGCCCTAACAGACCTAGCCCTAGCCCTAAAGCCCTATCAGCTCTCGACCAAGCACTAGCCCTAAAGCCCTAACAGCACTGGCCCTAGCCCTAAAGCCCTTGACCTAATGACCTAGCCGTAGACCTAGCCCTAAAGCCCTAGCACTAGCCCTGTCCCTAAAGCCCTAAAAGCACTAGCTCTAACCCTAGCCATAAAGCCATAACAGTCCTAGCCCTAGCCCTAGCCCTAAAGCATTAACATGCTAGCCCTAGCCCTAAAGCCCTTGCCTTAATGCCCTAGCCCTATACCTATCCCTAAAGCCCTAGCCCTAGCCCTAAAGCCCTAACAGCCCTAGCCCTATCCCTAAAGCCCTATCAGCTTTAACTTTAGCCCTAGCCCTAAAGCCCTAAAAGCTCTAGCCCTAGTCCTAGCCCTAAAGACCTAGACCTAAAGCCCTATCCCTAGCCCTAGCCCTATACCTAGCCCTAAACCCCTAACCGTGGTTTAGCCCTAAAGATCTTACAGCCATAGCCATAGCCCTAAAGCCCTAACAGCACTAGCCCTAGCCCTAAAGCTCTTAAACTAATGCCCTATCCCTAGCCCTAGCCCTAAACATAGCCCTAAATCCCTAGCCATGTCATTAGTCCTAAACCCCTAACAGCTCTAGCCCTAACCCTAGCCCTAAAGCCCTAGAAGCCCTAGCCCTCACCTTAGCCCTAAAGCCTTAACAGCTGTAGCAGTAGCCCTAGCCATAAAGCCCTATAAGCCCTAGATTTAACCCTAGCCCTAAAAACCTATAAGACCTAGCCCTAAACCTAGCCCTAAAGCCCTATCAGCCCTAGCCCTAGCTCAAGCCCTAAAGCCCTAACAGCCCTAAGCCTAGCCCAAAAACCCTAACGGTCCTAGTCCTAAAGCCATAACATCTATAACCCTAGCTCTAGCGCTAAAGCCCTATCAGCCCTAGCCCTAGCCCTAAAGCCCTAACAGCCTTAGACCTAGCCCTAAAGCCCTAACATCCCTAGCCCTAGCTCTAGCCCTAAACCCGAACAGCCCTAGCCTTAACTCTAGCCCTAAAGCCCTATCAGCCCTAGCCCTAGTTCTAAAGCCCTTGCCCTAATGCCCTATCCCAAGCCCTAGCCCTACATCATTAACAGCCCTAGTCTTAGCACTAAGTCCTTACAGACCTAACCCTAGACCTACCCCAAAAGCTCTAACAGCCCTAGACCAAGCCCTAGTCCTTAAGCCCTAACAGCCCTAGCCCTAGCCCTAATGCCCTAACAGCCATAGACCTAGCACTAGCCCTAAAGCCCTAATAGCCCTAGACCTAGCATTAGCCTTAAAGCCCTAACAGGCCTAGCCCTATCCCAAGCCCTAAAGCCCTAACTGCCATAGCCCAAGTCCTATAAGCCCTAGCCCTAGCTCTAAAGCCCTTCCTCTAATGCTCTAGCCCAAATCCTAGCCCTAAAGCCCTAACAGGCCTAGCCCTAGCCCTAAAGCCCTAACAGCTCTAGCCCTGGCCCTAGCCCTAAAGCCCTAACAGCACTAGCCCTAGCCCTAGCCCTAAAATGCTAACAGCTTTAGCCCTAGTCCTAGACCAAAAGCCCTATAAGCCCTAGCCCTAACACATGCACTAAAGCCCTATAAACCAAGCCTTAGCTCCAGTCCTAGCCCTAGCTCTAAAGCTCTAACAGCCCTAGCACTAGCACTAGCCCTAAAGCCCTAACAGGCTGGCCCTAGCCCTATCCCTAAAGCCCTAACAGCTGTACCCCTATCACTAGCCCTAAAGCCCTAACAGACCTTTCCCTGGCCCTAAAGCCCTAACAGCCCTAGCACTAGCCCTAGCCCTAAATCCTTACAGCCCTAACACTATCCCTAGCCCTAAAGCCCTAACAGACCTAGCCCTAACCCTAAATCCCTTTCAGCCCTAGCTCTAGCCCTATTCCAAAAGGGGTAACAGCCCTAAAACTAGACCTAAAGCCCTTGCCCTAATGCCCTAGCACAAGCCATAGCCCTAAAGCACTAACAGCTCTAGTCCTAGCCCTAGCACTAAAGCCCTTGCACTAATGCCCTAGCTCAAGGCCTAGCCCTAAAGCCCTAACAGCTCTAGCCCTGACCCTAGCCCGAAAGCCCTAACAACCCTAGCCCTAGCCCTAAAGCCGTAACAGCCCTAGTCCAAGACCTAAAGCCCTATGAGCCCTAGCCCTAACCCATGCCCTCAAGCCCTATCAGCCCAAGCTCTAGCTCCAGCACTAGACCTAGCTCTAAAGCTCTAACAACCCTAGCACTAGCACTAGCCCTGAAGCCCTAACAGGCTGGCCGTAGCCCTATCAGTAAAGCCCTAACAGCTGTAGCCCTATCCCTAGCCCTAAAGCCCTAACAGCCATAGGCCTATCCCTAAAGCCCTAAGAGCTGTAGCCCTAGCCTTAGCCCAAAGCACTAAAAGCCCTAGACCTACATTAGCCATAAAGCCATAACAGGCCTAGCCCTAGCCCTAAAGCCCTAACAGCCATAGCTAAAGCCCTAGCCCTGAAGCCCTAACAGGCCTATCCCGAGACCTAATGCACTAACAGCCCTAGCCCTAGCCCTAAAGCCCTAACAGCCCTAGCCCTAACCCTAGCACTAAACCCCTAACAGCCCTAGCCCAAGCCCTAGCCCTAAAGCCCTAACAGCACTGGCCCTACCCTAAAGCCCTTGACCTAATGCCCTAGCCCTTGACCTAGCCCTAAAGCCCTAGCCGTAGCCCTGTCCCTAAAGCCCTAAAAGCACTAGCTCTAACCCTAGCCCTAAAGCCATAACAGGCTAACCCTAGCTCTATCCCTGAAGCCCTAACAGCTGTATCCCTAGCCCTAGCCCAAAGCACTAAAACCCTAGACCTAGCA
>NW_006411414.1:8826-9515 GCF_000296735.1 Chrysochloris asiatica
GCCCTAGCCCTAAAGCCCTTGAACTAATGCCCTAGCCTGAGACCTAGCCCTAATGCCCTAGCCCTTGCCCTGTCCGTAAAGCCCTAAAAGCAATAGGTCTAACCCTAGCCCTAAAGCCATAACATCCATAGCCCTAGCCCTAAAGTCCTAACAGGCTAGCCCTAGCCCTAAAGCCCTAGCCTTAATGCCTTAGCCCTAGCCCTAGCCCTAAAGCCCTAACACACCTAGCCCTAGCCCTAAAGCCCTAACAGCTCTAGCCCTAGCCCTAAAGCCCTAACAGACCTAGCCCTAGCCTAAAGCCCTTTCCGTATGCACTAGACCTAGCCCTAAACCTACCCCTAAAGCCCTACCCCTGTCCTTAGACCTAAAGCCCTAAGAGCCATAGTCCAAACCCTAGCCCTAAAGCCCTATAAGCCCTAGTCCTAACCCTAGACCCAAAGCCCTAACAGCCATAGCACTAGACCTAGACTTAAAGCCCTAACACCCTAGCCTTAGACCTAAAGCCCTAAATCCCTAACAACAGTAGCCCTAGCCCTAAAACTAGCCCTAAAGCCCTAGCCCTGTCCTTTGCACTAAAGCCCTAACAGCCCTAGCCCTAGCCCTAGCCCTAAAGCCCGAACACGCCTAGCCCTAGCCCGAGCCATGAAGCCCTAACAGCCTTAGCCCTAGTCATGGACTTAAAGCCCTAA
>NW_006411414.1:11910-12674 GCF_000296735.1 Chrysochloris asiatica
TAAAGCCCTAGCCCAGTCCTTAGCCCTAAAAGCCGGAGCTCTAGCCCTAGCCCTGAAGCCCTATAAGCCCTAGTCCTAACCCTAGACCTAAAGCCCAAACAGCCCTAACACTAGACCTAGACTTACAGCCCTAACAGCCCTAGCCTTTGACACAAAGCACTAAATCCCTAACAGCAGTAGCCCTATACCTAAACCTAGCCCTAAAGCCCTAGCCCTATCCTGAGGCCTAAAGCCCTAACAGCCCTAGCCCTAGCCCTAGCCCTAAAGCCCTAACAGCTGTAGCCCTAACCCTAGCCCTAAAGCCTTAAGAGACCTAGCCCAAGCACAAGGGCTATAACCCTAACAGCCATAGGCCTATCCCTAAAGCCCTAACAGCTGTAGCCCTAGCCCTAGCCTAAAGCACTAAATGCCCTAGACCTATCATTAGCCATAAAGCCCTAACAGGCCTATCCCTAGCCCTAAAGCCCAAACAGCCATAGCCAAAGCCCTAGGCCAGGAGCCCTAACAGGCCTAGCCCGAGACCTAATGCCCTAACAGCCCTAGCCCTAGCCCTAAAGCCCTAACAGCCCTAGCCCTAGCCTAATGCCCTAACAGCCCTAGACCTAGCCCTAAAGCCCTAACATCCCTAACAGCCATAGCCCTAGCCCTAGCCCTAAAGCCCTAACAGCCCTAGCCCAAGTCCCAGCCCTAAAGCCCTAACAGCCCTAGACTTAGCATTAGCCTTAAAGCCCTAACAGGCCTAGCCCTAGACCAAGCCCTAAAGC
>NW_006411415.1:0-855 GCF_000296735.1 Chrysochloris asiatica
GTCGAACTTGTGGTTCAAACAGACCTTGGGGTCCAGTGCTTACCCTAGAATAGAATCCAGTAATCATCATCTGGTAGTATGTAATTGATTGGGGATATGGTTATTAATAAGTAAAAACATTAGACAAAATATTGATGGGAACATTTTGATGGGAGCAAGATTAGTTATCACTTGAGGCAACTGATAAATTTTAGCATCATTAAAAGTAGTACAATCAAATATTAAATAAGAAACATATAGTACTCCCATTTTTGCCCATCAGTCCTCCCCCTCGCCCCCCCCCCAAAAAAAATGGCCTTGAATTGAATCAAACCTATAGCAAGCTAATTTCCATTTACAGGGGATAGATACATATATTAAATAATAGTACAAGGAAGTACATGGGTAACTCAGAAAGTGGTTTGTTCCCCAGGATAAATTGACTAGTTTCTGCAACAAGTCAATAGCATGAGGTGAAAAATTAAAGGGGGGAAGGGTCAAAGTAGCACTAGATTGAAAACAAAAATGCTTAAGAAACAAATATAATGCTAAGGTGTCATTTGGATCCTGATTCAAACAAATCAACTTTAAAAATGTTATCAGAGAAATTTGCCTATGGACTAGATACTGTATTAAAGTATTTTTTATTTTATTTGTTTAATGGTGTTGTAGCTGTATGTCTTCATTTTTCCATATTACCTTTGTTGTTATTGTTGTTGTTAAGTGCCATTGAGCCAGTTCCCACTCATAGCATCCCTGATTAGAGTTTCCGAGGAACAACTGGTACGTTTGAACTGCTGATCTTGTGACTTGCAGTTCAGTGTTGATCCTACAACACCACACCAGGATACATATTAGAATAAAGAAAATTATTTG
>NW_006411415.1:6136-7082 GCF_000296735.1 Chrysochloris asiatica
AGGAACAATCTGGCCATATTTCTTACAAAACAAATTTGTTATTCTTCTGCCAGTCCGTGGTATATTTAATAATAATTCAAATGCATTGATTCTTCCCTGGTCTCCATATTCGTTTTCCATCTTTCACATGCATATAAGACGATTGAAAATATCATAGTATGGGTTGTTGTTGTTATTGTTGTTAAGTACCCTCAAATTGGTTCCAACTCATAGTGACCCTCTATAGGGTTTCTGAGGAGCGGCTGGTGGGTTTGAAGTGCTATCTTCTGGTACAAACCGATCTAGTGGTCCAGTGCTTATCCTTCAGTGTTACACCAGGACTTGGGTTAAGTGCAAATTAGTCCTCAAAGTTCTCTTAACACTTTAAAGAGGACTTTTGCAGCAGATTTGCTCAATGCAAAATGTTGATTGATTTCTTGACTTATCTTCCATTAGTGATGATTATGGATTTGAACAAAATGAAGTCTTCGACAATTTCAATCTTCTCTGCTTATCATGATGGTATTTATTGGTCCCGTTGTTAGGAGTTTTGCTTTCTGTATATTGAGATGTTATCCAAACTGAAGGCTGTAGTCTTTGGTTTCTATCCGTAAGTATTTCAAGTCCTCCTGCCTTCCAGTACGTGAAGTTGTGTCATCTGCATATCGGAAGCTGTTAATGAACCTTCCTCCAATCCTGATGCCATATTCTTCTTCTTATAGTCTAGCTTTTTAGATTACTTACTAAGTATTCAGATTGAGGAGTCCTGGTTATGGTGCTGTAGGATAAGCACTGGACTGCTAATTGCAAGTTCGGTGGTTTAAAGCCATCAGCCACTCCTCATAAATGTTATACATGTCCACTATGAGTCAGAACTCACTCAACAGCACATAACAATAGTGGACAGATTGAAGGAGCACTGGTGTGGCATCAAAGTCAGTGGTTCAAACCTATCAGCTGCTCCTTG
>NW_006411415.1:8217-9737 GCF_000296735.1 Chrysochloris asiatica
AAAAATGAGAACATCCAATACTGTGAGGAATTTATTATTCAATTTAGTCATTCTAACAGCATTATGGAGTCCTGGTATGGTGCCGTAGGATAAGCACTGGACCACAAGGTCCGTTTGAACTACAAAATTGGCAGTTCAAACTCATCAGCGGCTCTTTGGAAATCCTATGTAGAGTCATTATGGGTTGGAACAGACTCAACAGCATTTAACAACAACAACAGCATTATAGCTCATTCAAAAGAGAAATAAAGTCCCCTTGATTTTTTGACCTTCATTCTAAATGTTGACATTGAAAGAAAAATACTAATATTGACTTAAATAAAAATAAGGTTTTTTAAAATAAAAATAGGTATTTTTATACTCGTATATAATTCTTTGACTTAAATTTTGCACATTTATTATTTTTTAAAATTGTTATGTAGGACAAATAGGTGTTGTGCCTTTCTTTTGAAATAAAGAATAAGTCATGTATCTGATTTATATTGTGGCATTTTGTAATTTATTTTGTCTTTTATTAGTTTCTACATTAGTTTCTATGGAAATAAGACCAGTCAGAAAGTATTTAGGACTCTTTGAAAACATTCAGCACAAGATTCCTAATTAAGCTTCTGACACTTGTAGCTTACTATGAGTCTCTGGGTTACATCTTTGATGGTGGAGAAATCGGGATTTTGTTATTCATTTGCCTTTTCAAAGATTTTATTAACGTTTTGGATCAGAGAGCTTTAAGATCATTTAAAATGTATTAATGCATGCCTGGAAAGAAAAAAAAAAAAGTTATGTATCATTAAGCATGTTACTCTTGAGATTAAGGGCACTTAAAAGAGACACCAGTTATCCAGCCAAACTCATCAGAAATCAGTTAAATTTTCTTAACTGAAAATGTTTTCCCTGGAAATACAGCTTATCCTGAGTAGAAAGAATTACATTGGACTTAGATTTGGAGCAGTGAGTAATTAAAAGTCTAGAGACGTAAGAGAGCAGACAACAGAACCAAGAAGTCTCCAAACTATACAAAAAAAGAAAAATGTTTTGAATCAATCTTATGTTCTCCAATATCCATTTTGGTATTTATTTTGTAAGAACAAGTGTCACCAATGGAACACAGTATAGGGCATAGATTTTACTTATAAAAAACTCAAAACTTTATAGTCATAGTATATCAGCTATGTAAGCTGCATAAGTGTTCTCAGTTTATAAAACGAAGCTTTATAATTCTCTCCTCACAGGAGAGAGGGTGGATGGTATTGTCTCAGGGGTGATTGTGGAATTTTGTGAGCATATTTGATAGTCACGATGATGAGTGATTGCTATAAATTTATTCGTCAGGGTCCAGGGTTATTAAATATCTTGCAGTGTTCCTGACAATATTATAAAATAAAGAATATCCCTGTGTCCCTCACCTTTCATCCTTCATGGCTTTGCTAAGTCCCACTGCATGGTCATATAAGTGAAAACTTTATAATTATCTGAACCTAGAATTTACTCTATTTTATGAATGCTGTTTGTTGTTGTTATAT
>NW_006411415.1:10362-11294 GCF_000296735.1 Chrysochloris asiatica
ACTGTAATGTCTGCAGTAACTCTATTCCTTATGTTACTGTTTGGAATGGCTACTGATCTTACTTATCATAAATTTAGTTTGTCATTACTAAGTGCAGGCAGATGTCTGACTTCTTCATTGTGTCTTCTAGTGTACATGTATAGTGGTGGTGGCTGTGTGCAGTGGTCAGTTCTGACTCATAGCGATCCTGCACAGGGTTTCCGAGGCTGTAAATCTTACGGGAGCAGAATGCCACATCTTTCTCCTGCAGAGCAGCTGCGAGTTTCAAGAGTACATATATAAGCTTTTATAAATTAAAGTGATGTTTTTTATTATAAATGTTTTACCCTATATTTATCTTTAATAATAAAGGAGCTTTATAATTAGCTTTCCACATTTAATGTATGTGTGTGTATATATATATATGCATATAAACACAAGGAAGTTTCAAAAGGTTTTGTGGAAACTCCATCGTCTTTCAATTCCATTTTTCACAAACTTTTTGAAGCCCCCATATATGTGTGTGTATGTGTGCATGTGTGCGAGTATTATTTATATTTATATATTGTTTAATGCCATCAAGTTTAATCTGACTCATAGTGACCCCTTGTGACAGAGAAGACTTGCCCCATATGGTTTTCTTAGCTGTAATATTTATGGGAGCAGATTGCCAGGTCTTTCTCCTGGAGAGCCAGAAGGTGAACAGCCAGTGTTTCAGTTAGCAGCCAAATGCTTAATGATTGTGCCACCAGAATACATACACACATGCTTTCTCTCTCTCTCTCTCTCTCTCTCTCTCTCTGTGTATATATATATATATATACACACATTTTTGTTATTGTTGTTAAGTGCCTTAGAGTTGATTCTGACTCATAGCGACCCTGTATAGGGTTTCCAAGTAGTGACTGGTAAGCTTTAACCAACAACCATATGGTTCAAATTGACATTACAGT
>NW_006411416.1:0-1232 GCF_000296735.1 Chrysochloris asiatica
CATCATTTCTATCACCAAGGCCATATTTTCCAATTACTGATCCTTCAGCCTGTTTTCAATCTTTGCTTTCCAATCACCAGTAATACAAATATATCTAGATTGCTTGTTTCATCAATTTCATGTTGAAGAAGTTAGTAGAATTCTTCAGATTCATCCTCACTGGCATCAGTGGTTGGTGTATAAATTTGAATAATAGTGGCAAAACTTATCACAGGTGTAGCTTATCACAGACAGCATTGTACTGCAAGATAGATCTTGAAATGTTCTTTTAGGTGCTGAATGTGATGCTATTCTGTTTCAATTGTTATCCTGCCATAGTAAATCATATTATTGTCAGATTCAAAATGGTCAATACCAGTCTATTTCAGCTCACTCGTGCCTAGGATGGAGTCCCGGTGTGACCCTGTAGGTTAATGTCTGGACTGCATGGTGTGCTTGAACTGCAAGGTCAGCAGCTCAACCTCACTAGCTCCCATTGGAAACCCTAGGCAGGGTTGCTATGAGTCAGAACAGCATAGCACTTAACAATAACAGCAAGAACAATGCCTAGGATATTGATCATTAAGCATTCCATTTCATTTTTGATAATTTTGTCATTTCCCTATATTCATCCTTTGTGCATTCTATGATATGATATTTACGGATGTTTACAGCTAGTTTTCCTCATCTTGAGTTGTACTCCATCAGCAAATCAAGGTCCTGAAAATTTTACTCCGTTACCTTGGTCAATTGTACTTTGAGGAGGCAGCACTTCCTAGGTTGTGTTTTGTGTGTCTCCCAATTTGAGGAGCTCATCTTATGAAACTATATCTGGCAATATTTTTGTGATATTCATCATTTCAATATTTAGCATTAAATATTGACAGTGTTTCACTGTTGTTCTTGAGGTTTTATGTGGTTAAACATTTGGTAGTTGTCTGTCTTTCCTTCCTCTGAGTCTGTCTTTGTCTGGCAGTTCAGCTGAAACCTGTCTACCTTGGGGACACTGCTGACATACAAAATACTGGTGGTATAGCCTCCAATATCACAGCAATATGCAAGTCACCACAGTGTGACAGAGTCACAGATAAGTAGCAGAAGAAACTGTCTCTTCCCCATTTAATATGTTTTGGCTCTTTATCAAAAATGAGCTCATCATAGGTATATGGATTTACTTCTGAGTTCTTACTCCTGTTCCATTCAGTCATATATGTGCCTTTCATTGTACCAGTACTAGACTATTTGGTAACTGT
>NW_006411416.1:2760-3830 GCF_000296735.1 Chrysochloris asiatica
GAGAGATATTGGTCTATAATTTTCTTATTAAGTGATGTCTTTGCCTGGTTTTTGCATCATGATTATGCTAGCTTCATAAAATGAATTTGGAAGTTTTTCATTCTTTTCTATATTCTGAAATAGTTTGAATACAAATGTTGTCAGCTGTTCTATAAATCTTTGGTAGAATTTACCAGTAAATCAATCAAGGTCCAGACTTTTTTGGTTGTTGCTGGGAATTTTAGAATGTCCAGATTAATCTCTTTTGTTAGAGGGCTATACGTTTTTTGCTTCAGTTTTTGTTAGGTTAGGTAGATTGTATGTTTCTAGAAATGTGTCCATTTCTTCTAGAATTTCAAATATGTTAGAGTACATTGCTTCATTGTATGGTGTCACTGTCCTTTATTTTTTCCTACTGGTTCTGCTGTGTTGTCACCCAAGTCATTTCTTTTTCATATCATTTCCATTTTCTCCTTTTCTTTCATTAGATTTTCTAGTGGTTTGTTGATTTTATTTATCCTTTCACAACTTCTTGTCTTGTTGATTCTATTGTTTAGTTTTCTGTTTCATTTATTTCTGCTGAAATTCTATTGTTTCTTTTCCTTTAGATACTTTAGGCTTACTTTGTTGTTGTTGTTTCTAATTGTTGGAAATGTTGGGTTAGAGTGTTGTTGTTTTTTTTTCTACTTTCAGAATGTGCATATTTATTGGTATAAATTGTTATCTGAGTACTGCTTTTGCTGGATCTCAAAAGTTTTGTTATGTGTATTTTCATTCTTATTTGATTCAAGGAATATTTTTATTTCACTTTTTTTCTTCTATGATCCACTAGCACTTAAGAGTTGTATTATTCATTTCCAGGTATTTGGTATTATTCAGTGTAATTATCAGAGGTATGAGTTGATTGCTTTGATTTTACTGTGTTTGAGTGTGTGTGTGAGTGGTGCACTTGGTTTCTTAGTTTAACATCATTTTCTGTGCTGAGTTCACTTCATTTGTAGGAATTCTTATCATTTACTTCATTGATGATGCTTTAATGTTTACTAAAAAAAAACACTACACTACCAGGACTTCCTTGAAGATGGCGGATC
>NW_006411416.1:5494-6725 GCF_000296735.1 Chrysochloris asiatica
AAAGTTTAATAATTATATGTCTTGATTGTTTTCTGTTGGGTTTTATTCTGTTTGCAGTTTGTTCAGATTTTGGATGCTTATTTTCTTGTCTTTCATTATGTTAGGGAAATTTTCTCCCAACAAATTTTTATGGGTTTTTTGTTTTGCTTTGTTTTCAGTCTCTTCTTTTTCTGGAGTTCCAAACACCCATAAGTTATTTCGTTTCTGGGGTCCAACATAAAGCTTAGACATTCTTTTGAGTTGTTCCTTTTTTTCTGATTTTTCTTCTAACTTACTGATATTGAGAGCTTTATCTTTAAGCTCACTAATTCAGTTTTCCTTTGATTTATATCTACTTCTTGGTCCTTCTAATGTGTTGACCATATCTGAACTCTTAGTATTAAACTTCTGGATTTCTAATTTCAGGGTTTTTCTTTTTCAAATTGTTTAATTTATTCTTGTAGTAATTTTTCCTGAATTCTTCTACAGTTTTTTCTGTGTTCTCCTTGCTTTCCTAAATCTTTATCTCAGTCTTTTGAAGGTACCTAAATATCATTCCTTAAAATTCTTTCTCTTGTAATGTCGATACTTTTTCTTCATAAGAAATGGCTGTAGTTCAGCATATTAGTCACTTGTTTGAGATTATCTATGTAAAATCAAATTGTCTCTCTCCTTTGAGACGTTGTCGTGTAATTTTATTTATATTTAATTGAGGATTACATATGAGGGTGTTCTTATACTCTTACCAACTGCCTTTTGCTTGGTTTAATTAGAAAATGAAAGCATATGCACAGTTCTCCATTTTCATTTTATGCAGATCAGTTTAAGTTGCGGTTTGGCTGGTGTTGGCTCTTCTCTCTCATTGATCAGAAGGTATTGAATCAGGTATTGGTTCTTGTCCAGTGGGTTGAGAAACAGGGGGTATGGTTATACATATTCGATGGAATTTTAGTTGGCTTTCATCGAGTGGTACGGGAAAACACACAAATACACACATACTATGTAAATAATAGTAAAGAAAGATAATAATAAAGAGAAAAACTCAGGCAGCAACAAGAAACATTGTTGCTGTTCTTAGGTGCCATAGAGTTAGTACTGACCTTATGCACAGCAGAATGAAACACTGCCTGATCCTGGGCCAACCTCACTACCGTTACCATGCTTGAGTCCATCAATGCTGCCACTTGGCTAATCCATCTCATTGTGGTCTTCCTCTTTTTCTCTGACCCTCCAACTTACCAAACATGATATC
>NW_006411416.1:7669-10880 GCF_000296735.1 Chrysochloris asiatica
CTCTTCTGAATCTAGCTTGAACCTCTCAATAAGTTCTCTGTCAATGTATGCTTGCAGTAATTTCTGTATTACCTTTAGTAAAACTTTACTCGTATGGGATATCAAAGAGATTGTCTGATGATTTCCACATTCCGTTGTGTCACCTCTCTTTGGAATGGACACAAATACGGATCTCTTCCAATCAGTCAGCCAGATAGTTGTCTTCCAAATTTCTTGGCAGAGATAAGTGAGAACTTCCTGTGCCACCTCACTTTCTTGAAAGATTTCAATTTTCATTCCATCAATTCCTGGCACCTTGTTATTTGCCAATTTCTTCAATGCACTTTGGACTTCCTCCTTCAGTATCATTGGTTCTTGATCATATGCTACCTCTTGAAATGTCTGAATATCAACCATCTCCTTTTGGTTCAGTGACTATGTATATTCCTTCCATCTTCTCTTGATGCTTTCTGCATCAATCAATTATTTGGTTAGGTGAGAGATGAGACTATAGAGTTTCTGACTCTAGATACACTTCCTATAGGCCAAAGTGTTGTTATGTTCAGGGCTTCTGATCTGGGTGCAGTTTATGCAGGTCCTTAAGGAAGATGGAATCTGTGTCTGAAAGGACAGAGGAAGCTAGAGTGATGGAGGCTATTTATGAGTATTCCTGCTAGACTAGAGCTGGACTGGCATCTCTGAAAGTTCTGTAGGTATGGAGCAGAGCCAGCCTGAATACAGGCCCTAATGTGCTGTAGGTGGTACACAGCTCACATTTCTGAGATAGAGGAAAGTGGGGGCTAGACATATCTGTGGTCACTATAGAAACATGGGCTGTGAGAAAGAATTGTACTATTCCCATCACTAGTCACCACTGTGCATCTGCACCTTGAGGCCACCATCTGTCATCAAAGCTGCTCACAAAATTCAAAATGGCCATGACAGGTCTGGTTGGTGGACTGTTCACTAGTCTTTCTCCTTCCTTTGCCATTCTTGCTCTGAATCTCTACTTCTCTTTCCTTTTCTCTAAAGCTGAGGGTTTCAGGATTATCATCACTGTCTCACATATCATTCTTATGTGTAATATTTCTGCCTAGTCCTCCATCTTTCCAGATATCAGCATTATGCTTTTTTAGTAGTTATGTTTGTGGGATCAAAGTGACAACAACTCTAAAAATTATATAGGAACCTTTGAGTGCAGTGTGTTCATGTTCATGAGAGAGAAATAACATAAACAGAGGTGAGAGTGGGTGCATGATTCCAACAATGTAATCAATTTTTCTAAGTTGTACATGTAGAAATAGTTGAATCAGTGAATATTTTGCAATGCTTTTAACAAAAACATAAAGTTTCTAAATACTATGTTTTAGCATATAATAATGGTAAGGAATGAAGTAAAAATTATTTCAAATATATTCACCTTATTATTTGTTAATAACACTTGCCTATCCGTTTGTCATACTATGGTGGCTTGTTTGTTGCTGTGATTCTGGAAGCTATGCCATGGGTATTTTGAAAGTTGGCAGAATCACGCATGGTGGCCAGGTTCACATGAGCTTCTAGATGAGCACAAATAAGAAAGAAGGAGAGCCAGACTACTTCTGAATATTAGTCACTGACAATCTCATGAACAAAAGTGGAATACTATCAGTACCAGACTAGTGAATACTGAAACATGAGGGACAACACCAGAATACTGTCAGATATAATGCGACAAGATGAGCCCCTGAAGTTGGAAGGCACTCAAAATGCAACTGAGGAAGAACTGCCTCCTCAAAGTAAAGGTGACCATGATAACACAAATGCACTGAAGCCTTCAGGGCTATCATTTGCTGATGGGGCACAGATCAAAATGAAGAGAAATATCATTTAAAAATCAGAATAGGGAACTATGAAGTAATGAAACTAGGAAAATTGGAAAATATCAAAAATGAAATGGAATACATAAACATTGATATCCCAGGCATCAGTGAGCTGAAATGGACTAGTATTGGCTATTTTGAACCTGACATTCACAAGGTTTACTATGCCAGGAATGACAAATTGAAGAGGAATGGTGTCACATTCATCATCAAAAAGAACATGTCAAGATCTGTCATTAAGTGCAACATAGTCTGTGATAGTATAATATCCATACTCCTTCAAGGAAGACCAGTTAATACCACTGTTTTTCAAATGTATGCCCCAACCTCTAAAGCCAGTGATGTTGAAATTAAATAATTCTACCAACTTCACAAGTATGAAATTGATCAAGCATACAATCAAGATGTATTGATAATTACTGGTGATTGGAATACAAAGGTAGGAAACAAACAGGAAGGATTAGTTTTTGAAAAATATGGCCTCAGTAATAGAAATAATACTGATGTTTGCATGATAGCATTTTGCAAGACAATTGACTTCTTCAATGCAAATAACTTTTTTAAACAACATAAAAGATTACTATACATATGGACCTCACCAGATGGAATATACAGAAATCAAATTGAATACATCTGTGGAAAGAGATGGTGTAAAAACTCCATATCATCAGCCAAATGAAGGCCAGGGAATGACTGGGGAACAGAACATCAATTCCTCATATGTGAATTAAGGCTGAAACTGAAGAAAATGAAAACAAGATCATGAGAGCCAAAATATGACCTTGAATATATCCCACCTGAATTTAGATAACATCTGAAGGACAGATTTGATGCATAAGGCTCTAAAGACCGAAAACCAGAAGAGCTGTGGATGACATCAACAACATCCTACAAGAAGAAAGCAAAAGATCATTAAGAAGACAAAAAAGAAGGAAAAAAGCAAAAGGGATACCAGAAGATAGTCTGACACTTGCTTTTCAGCATAGACTAAAGCAAATTGAAGTAGTGAGGAGGTGAAAGTGCTGAACAGAAAATTTCAAAGAAAAGCTCAGAAGACAAAGTCAAATATTATAACAAAATGTGCAAAGAGCTCAAGTGAGAAAATCAAAAGGGAAGAACATGCTCAGTATTTTTCAAAATGAGAAAATTGAAGAAAAAATACAAGCCTCAACTTGAAGTATTGAGGGAATATCTGGGAAAATTATTGAATGATGCAGAAAACATCAAAAGAAGATGGAAGTGCCTCACGCCCTATACAAAAATGAACTCAACATGGATTAAAGATCCAAATGTGAATCCCAAAATTATGAAGATAATCAATGAAAAAATAGGGACAAATGTGAGGGCGCTAATTCAGGGCAATACAGACT
>NW_006411417.1:0-2852 GCF_000296735.1 Chrysochloris asiatica
TTTAAAAGAACAAGTCCCAAGCCCTACAAATGGCTTGTATTGAACTTTTACATTTGAATTAAAGACTATTAAACATGAAAAAAAAAAAAGACATTAATGACCTGGCCTCCGATGATTGTCGACAGTGTTGTCTACTTCTTTGTCGACACAGACTGTGGCTGCTGTGGAGTTGTTAGCACCCAACAAAGTTGAATTGTTTCAGAGTGTTAGTTTGTTTCAGAGAACCATCTCAGATCACATTATTGATTTAGCACAAGATATTGAAGTAAACATTGAAGGATTCTGCAAGAAATTTCCAACTTTTCTCTCTAGCTTGTGATGAGACAATGGACATAACAAATACTTCTCCACTGGGTGTTTTCATTGGCCGGGTAACTTCAGAGTTTGACACGCAAGAGGAACTGCTGTCATTGGACGCCATGGAAGGCACGCCAAGGGCTGAGGACTTGTTTGAGGGACTTATTTAATCAATGAAACAACTGGAGCTAACATTTGAAAAGTTAAGTGGCCTTACTACAAATGGAACTCCAGCCACCTTTGGCTCGCAAAAAGGGTGAATAGCATTTGGCAAGAAAGAAATGAATTGTCTCAGTCTTGATCTGAGTGATTTAATTATATACCACTGCACCCTGCACCAAGAAAGTCTCTGTGCACAGTCATTGCAGCTCAACAATGTGATGTCAGCAATAGTGTCATGCATTAATTTTGTCAAAAGCGGAAGGTTTAAGAGTTGCCAATTTAAGGATCTTGACTCTGAGTACAGCGATCCTGTTTGTCACTGTGACATGTGGTGGCTGAGTCATGGGAACATGCTCGTGAGGTTCTATGAACTGTGGGTGACGTCAAGCAGTTCACGAAGATGAAGAAAAACCTGTCAGGGAACTCAATGAGAACAAGTGGCTGTGGGATCTAGCGCTCATGGTGGACATCACAAAGCGCCTCTCAGAGTTGAAAACCAAGCTGCAGGATCCCAACCAGCTTCTCAGCTCCCTGCTTTCACATGTGCAATCATTTAAAGCTAAATTTTGTTGTAGTTCTTGGGTACCATCAAGTTGGTACTGACTCACAACAACTCTATGCACAATAGAAAGAAACACTGCCTGGCCTTGCACCCAACCTTACAATCCTTGCTACATTTGAATCAATTTTTGCTGTCACTATGCCAATCCATGTAGTTGGGGTCTTCCTCATTTTCTCTGTCCCTCCACTTTATCAAACATGATTTCCTTTTCCAGTAATTGGTCCCTCCTGACAATATGTCTGAAGTATGAGAGACAAAGTTTGGCCATCTGGCTTCCAATGAGCACTTTGGCAGCACTTCTTACAACACAGTTCTTTTGGCAGCCCATGACACTTTCAATATTCTCCTCCAACACCATAACTCAAACGCATCAGTTCTTCTATGGTCTTCCTTATTCACTGTCCAGCTTTTGCATGCATATGAGGTTATTGAAAATACCATGGCTTGGGTCAGACGCACCTTAGTTCTCAAGCTGACATCTTTGTTCTTCAACACTTTAAAGAGGTCTTGTGTAGTAGATTTATCCAATGCAATATGTCACTTGATTTCTTGACTGCTGCTTCCATGAGTATTGATTGTTGATCTGAGCAAACAAAGTCTTTGATGACTTCAATATTTTCTCCATTTATTTGGATGTTGTTCGTTGTTACACTGGTACTTTTTTTCGTTTTCTTTGCATTGAGGTGCATTCCATACCAAAGGCTGTGGTCTTTGATCTTCATCAGTATGTCCTTGGTGATAGAAATGACACCAGGGATCACGATAGAATTCAACAAGACCAATAACTTAATTCATTGGAAAACCGTTTTGCAACAAAATAAATGGCCACAATAAGCACAGACCTCACCTAATGGAATACAAAGGAATTAAATCAACTACATCAATGGGAAGAGATGATAAAGAAGCTTGATAACACAATCCCTCAGTGCAAGGCCAAGTGCTGATTCATATCAGATGTTCACAGGCAAGTTCAAATGAAAGCTGAAGACATTTTTTTAAAGTCCATGAGAGTCAAAGTCTGATCTTATGTATATCCTAGCTGAATGTAGAGCCCATCTCAAGGATAAATGATATACTAAACACTAATGGAGTCCTGGTGTGGTGCTGTGGACTAATGCATCAGACTGCAAAGTCATTTCAACTGCAAGGTCTGTGGTTCAAGCTCACCAGCTGCTCCTTGGAAACCCTATAGAGAGTTGCTAGGGGTAAGAATCAACTCAATGGCACTTGACAACAATAACAAACACTAATGACTGAAGATCAGACAAGTTGTGGAATGACCTCAAGTACATCATACATGAAGAAAGCAAAAGGTCATTACAAATACATAAAAGCCTAAAATAGATGTCAGAAGAGACTCTGAAACTTGTTCTTGAATGTAGAGTAGCTAAAGTGAATGGAAGAAAAAATTAAGTTAGAGACCTGAACTGAAGGTTTCAAAGGACATTATAATATTTAGCTTGTCTGCGAAGAAGACAAGTATTATAACTCAGTGTGCAAAGACTTGGATTATAAATTTGGCTTGCATCCAAATGTTTCTTAAAACATCAAGTGTTGTTTGGTTAGGGTGCTTCATGATACTAGGACATTAGTTAGAAACACAGAAGAGAGGAGCACTTTAGATATTCCTCAAGATTAATGAACTAAAGAAATGATTCAAGTCTCGAGAAGCAATGTTGAAAGATTCCATGGGCACAAAAGGAGTCCTGATGTGGTGCTGTGGAATAAACATTGGACCAGACCACAAGGTTACTTTGAACCACAAGGTCGCTGGTTCAAACTCACCAGTAGTTATTCGGAAACCCTATACAAAGTTGTTGTAAGTAGGAAT
>NW_006411417.1:4103-5697 GCF_000296735.1 Chrysochloris asiatica
AACTGCTTCTTGGTCTAGGTACAGATTTCTTAGAAGTACAATTAAGTGTTCTGGAATACTCATACTTCTCAATGTTGTCCATAGCTTGTCATCAAATAATTTATCAATATCACGTGCAAGTAGGGTTTTGCTGGTGACAGTTCAAAAATGGTTGTAGATGGTGCAGGTCTGGGCAGTGTTTCATTCTGCTGTACAGAGGTTCACAATGGGTCGGAACTGAATTGATGGAGCAGTAACAGCAACCTCTTCTGTAATGTTACCATACAATAACCACAAATAAATAACTGATTAAATGGCTATGAATACACTTTGTAATATAAATTACTACATAGGGAGTTCTGGTTTGGGCAGTGGCAGGGACAGCCAGGCAGGAAAGGCTCCATGAGGGAGGGATTGCAAACCCATAGAAGCAGAGGTCACGGAACAACACCAGAGCTTGGATCTAGCAAAAGGTCCAGGACGTCAGTTTCCCACACACATAAGTGAAAAAATCATGATATAAAGGAAAATACTACGAGTTAGGAATCGCTAGAGATGAGATACCCCTGCGGCCACCTCACCAGGGTGGAGTTCAGAGGGCGTGGCTACAGCCAGACCCTAGCACAGGGAACCAATGCTAAAAGTGGTTCAGTGACATTTGCAAAAGGAGGTGTGGGGTATTCTACATATTTTTTCCTCCTCTTCCCTGTTGTGCCTTCTTTGCCCAGCCCAGACGCCTTCAGGCGGGTGGGTGCGCACCCCCAAAAAATAGTCCAGTGTTGACCCCACAGTTTTCCCACAATACAGAGAGAAAGAGTTTGATATCTATCTTGGGGTCACAGCCCTAAAATTAACTTGTGCAGGACTCTTTACTCCAGCCTATCTAGCAAGAAAAAGGCAGGCCCATCAGGCCTGACAGACAAACCATAGAACAATCTTTTGTTCAATAAAAGGGCACAACTGTCTCAAGAATTATGCTGTCCAACATAAAAGGACACAACAATCTCAAGAATTACGTTGTGCACATGCAGATACTTAACTGACCTTCAGAGACAAAAATAGTGGACAAACTTCCTACCATTAACTTCTCAATATCTATTTGTGTACATCTATGGTGGTAACTAGAGGAGGGGCCTGAGCGAGCGGACACCCCACCCACTACTGGAGGCTTCTACGGTGCACACACACTGCCTGTGTAGCAAGGTGGCTGGACAGTCTGTCACAGTTTTATTTTTTTGTTTCAAAGTGGTGGGTTTTGTCTCTGCTTTTATATTGTTTCTGCTTTGGGGCCTTTTGATCACACATTTTTCCTGGAGGTGGGAGATTTTTCTCCCTATGCTACCCAAGAAGAGACAATAATTGTGGCCATATAGCCAAGCTACAAGCATACCCCATAATATTCCACCATTGAAAGGAGCTAATAACAGCTGCTAAGCATTACATATGAAAAGGGAAGCCTATCTCCTGATCATATCCACCAGGAGACACACAGTAAGTTTAATAACACAATAACAAACATCCATTTAAGCATTAAAAATCCCACATAACTACTGGAAATGACAATCAAAAGATATCAGACATGTCAAAAACCAGAAAAGAGTAACTGAGACAAATG
>NW_006411417.1:6797-7297 GCF_000296735.1 Chrysochloris asiatica
GCCAACTGAAGATCAAAGTAATATCAATATCAAAGAAGGGATAAATGTAGGAACCGAGATCCAGGTGGTGAGGATGTCAGGTAGATTACAGGATAAAATAGATTCTTTTAAATGGAGAGAAAAGTTAATAGACTATAAGGTAGCCCTAAAGAAAGTTAATACTTCACAACTTACCATGAAAATGTACTTCCAAGCAGAACAAGCAAACATGAAAACTAAGAAGAAACCGACAAAAAATGGCGCAAAAAACACAAACTCCGCACACGAAGGCATGCAGAACAAAGGAACAAACAGCACTACCAAAAATTTAATATAATAGCAGCAAATAATTCATACCTATTGATAATTACATTGAAAGTCAATGGATTAAATGCATCAGTGAAGATACAGAGAGAGGCAGATTGCATAAGAAAGCAAGACCCTTCAATATGCTGCCTGCAAGAGACACACCTTACACACAAAGATAAAAACAGACTAAAAGTTAAAGGATGGAAAAAAAT
>NW_006411417.1:10297-10792 GCF_000296735.1 Chrysochloris asiatica
CCCAATTTAAAAATGGACACAGGACATGAACAGACACTTCACCAAGGAAGAGATCTGGGCAGCCAACAATCAGATGAATAAATGGTCACAATCACTAGCAATTGAAGTTGTTGTTATGTGCTGTGGAGTTGGTTTCGACTCATAGTGACCCTGTACAGGGTTTCCGAGGCTGTAAATCTTTACGGGAGCAGAAAGCTTCATCTTGCTCCTGTGGAACAGCTGGTAGCTTTGAACTGCCAACCTTGAGGTTGGCAGCCCAATTCATAACCAATACGCTACCAGAGCTCCTTAGCCATTAGATAGATGCAAATAAAAACAACAATGAGATATAATCTCACACCATCAATAACACTTCTGTATTGCTGGTGGGATTGCAAAATGGTCCAGCCTCTCTGGAAGGCAATATGGCGCTTCCTTAGGAGGTTGGAAATAGAAATACCTTATGACCTTATGACCCAGTAATTCCTCTACTTGGTATTTACCCACAAGAAATAC
>NW_006411418.1:0-2387 GCF_000296735.1 Chrysochloris asiatica
CTACTCAGTGGAGATTCTACCTTCCTCCATGCCCTATGAATCTAGCTTCCCTCTTTTTTTTTTTTAATCAACATTTTATAGGCTTTATTGAAAGTTGACAAGTGCAACTGTTAAATACAGTGAGAACATGCACAGAAACATATGCATGTAACTACTATGCAGGTAATATGCAGGAACCTCTACTGGGAAATTCACTTCTTTAAGCTAAAACTTATCTTTTTTTTTTTTCTTCTTTTTTCCTGAGTATTCAACCAGCTCAATCAAAAGACTTCAGACAAGGATTTACTTCAGGATATTCAGCAGCTAGTAAGATTTCAGATTACACAAAGAGACTAACTGCCAAATCTGTCCATTTCTTTTAGGTGCGGTTTTCTTCAGTTAGCGTTTTCCATGTCGATCTAGGTAAAAAAGACAAGCCACACCTCTCAGACAGCCAGGGAAACATTGAAATGTCCATCTGTACACTCTAAATAGGAGTTACAGTCCTCTATTGTACAAAATAGTTAATCTAAATATACAAATATACTATAAAAGCAAAACCACCTTCAGGGTCCAGATAGCTTCGGTCCCAGCTACCTGTCAGTCTATGAGTTGTGTGTTATTCACTGTTTCAGAAAGAGGCACAGCACTATTGTTGATGGATTTGGGTGACAATAGTCAATTTGTACAATGAGCTACGTTTCCTCTCGGTATAGACATAGACGAGACTACAGTCTTTACTAGCAACTCCCTTTTAGTTCCTCTTGGGGGGAGGAGAGAGGACCGTCCCCCGTGGCACCCACAGCTTTGGGCACCCCTGGCTGAGCTCCATGCCCGCAGGGGTGGCAAGGCACAGGCTTCTCTGCAGGAACGAAGCCATTTCTTGGGTGTGTGCCAAGCTGCATGAGGTCCCGGGACATACATGCAAATTCTCTCCATAACCTTTAATTCACTCAACTAAGAAACTTCTTCAAGCCAAAAGCAAATGAGTGCTTTAATACTGGAAAAGAACAAAACAAAAAACCACACACAGAAAGAGAGAGAATGGCGTCTGTCAGTCTCACGTCTCTTTTGCAGCGAGCAATGAAATGGGGGACTGTGGAGGCGGCTGCCCGCTCGGACATCTTCTCCCGTTGGCTCCGTGGCGCTCCCTCGGCGGCGCCTGCAGTTCTGCGGGGGCCCAGAAACTACGCGGTGGGGCTCGAGCCCTGGGAGGCTGGCAGGGCCAGGGGCTGTGTGGTCCCCTGGGGCTGCGCGGCGGCCAGGGGAGAGCCAGTCTGCAGCTGGGCCTGAAACTGGTTGAGCTGCTCCTGGCTGGCCAGCGTCTTAAGCAGATTGTTCTCCTGCTCCAGCTGGGAATTTTTCTCAATTAGTTCTTTGATTTGCTCTTTGAGGACCTCCACTTCCTCTCTAACTGCATACATCAAATGGCTTTTTACCAGATCCATAGCTTGCTCGATTTTGTTGTCAATAGCTACCACACTTGCACCAAAGGAGGTTTACGGGAGTCAGACCCCTTCGCAGGAGCTGCCTGTCCCCGGCTGGCAAACAGCAAACTCTTCCTATTTGCCTCTAGCTTCCCTCTTGAAAGCTTGTAAGCCAGTCACTTCTTGCCTTTGTAGCCCCCTCATTTTGGGTAGCCAATGTCTAAGTTGCACATCCCTGTCTACTCTGTGTAGGGGGTGTGTGTTGGGAATGATCCTTGCTGTAAGGATTTGTTCCCTCTTTTGAGCTACTACATCCATAGGTGTAGGTCAAGTTCATCTAATTGTATCAGATTACGCTTTTTTCCCCTCTTCTTTCTTCTTCTGGTTGAGCTCTGATCATCTAGTCATTGAAACCAGGTCAAATGGATATTATCTGCAAGTGTGGGTGTTCTTGTGAAGATGCCCTCTCTTCTTATCAGCTGGATGCTTCCCTCTCCACTCTAGTCCTCTGTGGCTATGTCCCTGATGCTGGGCCCAGGAGTCCCCAGGTCTTGCCACACTGCTGGCCAACCAGGCCTTCACCCGGGTTCACAGAAGTCTATTGAACATTGTAGGGCTTAGCTCACCGCTTCATTGCTGTTTTTCCCTCACTTCCCCTTATCGGTGAAGTGTAGTCGCCGATCAGAGAGTGTATTCCCATTGAATCTTAGTCTTGGAAGGGGGTTTGAACTGAGTGGACCTGACTACTTGCCTTGATGTTTCCTGAGCAAGCAACTTGCTTGTTGTTGTAGTAACAGTCAGTCTGCCACTATTGTTTTGTATTTTTCCTGTAGGTCTTTCTTTCAAGAAGTATCTTCTGTTCTTCTAGCTGCTCCAGGCTGGTCTGCTCGTCCTTTCAAGTGGAAATTTCCCATCTCTGGAGATCTGGATGTGGTTCAGGCTTCCACCTATATAGTCTTATGTATTGCAGAGGCTCCGCAT
>NW_006411418.1:5597-8580 GCF_000296735.1 Chrysochloris asiatica
ACTCCTGTAAAGATTTACACCCTCAGAAACCCTGTACAGGGTCACTATGGGTCGGAACCGACTCAACGGCACTTAACAACAACAACAACATAGGGTTTCCAAGGAGTGGTTGCTGAGTTTGAACTGCCAATCTTGCAGTTTGAACTGACCTAGTGGTCCAGTGCTTATCCTGCAGTGCCATACCAGGACTCCCCTGCAAACGTTGTTGTTGTAGTTGTTAAGTGCTGTTGAGTTGGTTCAGAGCCATAGCGACCTGGTATAGAGTTTCCGAGGAGAGGCTGGTGAGCTTGAACCGCCGATCTTACTACTAACCATTCAGAAGAGCCCTGGTGATGCAGTAGGCTATGTGTTGGGTTGCAAACCACAAGGTCATCAGTTTGAATCCACCAGCTGCTCAACATGCAAAAGATGAGGCTTTCTGTTCCTGTAAAGATTTACAGCCTTGGAAATGGGAATTGGAACCAACTTGACAACACACAACCACTCCCACCCATTAACTCTGTACCCATGAACTAGACAACTTAGATGAAATAATTCCTTGAAATATACAAACTACCAAAATTCATCCAAGAAGAAATAGCTCATCTGGGCAGTACTATTTGTAGTAAGGAAATGACAGTTAAGGTTTTGTGTCAACTTGATTGATTCTCAGTGGTTTGGCAGTTAAAATGTTGTAATCCCCCATGATCCCATCTGCTAGGATTGGCCAATCAATTAAAAGGAAATTTTCTTAGAGCAGTGGCCTGCACCCAATTATGTTGTTGTTGTTAAGTGCTGTTGCGTCGGTTCTGACCCATAGCAACCCTGTATAGGGTTTCCAAGGAGCAGCTGGTGAGCTTGAACCACTGACCTTGCAGTTCAAATGGCTTTGCAGTCTGGCATATTAACCCATAGCACCACACCAGGACTCCAGATATGTTGTGGACACTGTGACAAAGCTGACTTGCTTTTTATTTTTTTACTGGATCTGGGTTCTGCATCTAACCTCTGGTTCTTTGGACACCAACCAGCAGCTAGCCATCTTGCTTGCTGACCTTGGATTCAAACCTGCTGTCTGACCTGCAGATCTTGAGTTCATCAGCCCCTGTAGCTTCATGAGTCAGGAGAAGCCTTCACCCTGATCTAGAAATATCAACAGTTAAAATGTACTGATCTTATTGATCACTGTGCCAACTCCAGCCATGGATGGTGCCTCTTCTGACAAAGAGGTTTAGAGGAGACAATGCTGAATGGAGCTGACTGGGTGACTGGAGGACCCACGGCTAACCCACTGATCCTTCTTCTTGGTCTGGGTCAGAACTTCCATGTGGAGCTGCCTCCAGGGCTCCGCTCCCAGAGCCTGCTCTGCCTTCTGTGTCTGCCAAGAGGCGTGTGGCTTCCAGTGAGGGTGCTGGCCCCAAGGCACTGGCTTCAGGCCCAGTTCAGTTCACTTTGGGATGTCATTAACTCACTTTCAGTTTTTCCAAATCCTCTCTCTGATGCCTCTTTCTTTCCTCTCTTCCCACTGCCTCAGGTCACATAGGAGCTAGGAACACAATGGTTCAGTATTGCCTTCATAGCCACCCAGAAGCCCATGCCCATGGAGGAGGTGGATCCCACACAGAAGCTGACCTGCTCCCCCTGTGAGTCAGAGGGAGTAGAATGTGCCCAGCTTTCCAGAGGTCGATGCCCGGAGACTCTCCTTGACACAGGGATGTTCCATAACTGTTGTCCCTAGGCCCAATGCTCATTAATGCATTGGACTGCGCACAACAAGGTCAGCTGTTCAAACCTACCAGGAGTTCCTTGGAAATCGTATATGGAATCACTAAGAGTTAGAACCGATTCAATGGCACTTAACAACAACCAACAATAATAAAATACAATCATTATAACAAATGTAATAAAAATTATGTGAGAAACAGAGTAGGATGGAATGAGATCTCATCACACTACGTATTCATTTAACATTTTCAGACTGCATTTGACCACTGGTAATTGAACATACGGAACTGTGGATGGCAGGGTGGAGGAAGGAGACTAAGGTACTTAAAGTACACCAAGTTTAGTCCTGCCTCAGTATCTTTGCATAGTGAATGTTCCTACCTCTGATCCTTTCCAGGTTTTTTTGTGTGTGTAGTATTCTTTTTTTTTTAACTTTTTAATTGTGAATTGAGTGAAGGTTTACAGACAAGACCATCAGTTTTATATTCAACAACTCACAATTCAACAAATCACACACTTTGTTTTATCTCAATGATTGTAGTCCCCTCCTTGTAACAACAGTTATCCTGCTTCCTCCCCAAGGTTCCTATTTATATTCCACCCACTTTCCCATCCCTTCCCAACTATGTCCTTAGGAAAATGTTGTCCTTTTGATTTTGAATGATTGACCATTCTGTGGAGAGCATAATGTGTTGTTGTCCCCATATATACTTATCTACTGCTTTCCTAAGGAGCTCTGGTAGCGTAGTGGTTATGAATCAGGCTGCAAACCGCAAGGTCAGCAGTTCGAAACTACCAGCTGTTCCGCAGGAGAAAGATGAGGCTTTCTGCTCCCGTAAAGATTTACAGCTGCAGAAACCCTATAAAGGGTTGCTATGAGTCAGAACCGATTCTATGGCACATAACAACAACAACTACTTGCCTGAAAATTGGGCCACAAGGGTGAGTTCCTTTCTAGACCTGAAGGGTGGTTGAGGGCCATAGTCTCCGGTTCCTCCAGTCTCTCAGCAGTAAACCTGGTCTTTTTTTTTTTTTAAATAATTTTGAGTTTTGTTCCACATTTTCTCCCACTCTATCTGGAACCCTCCAGTGTGATCCCTTGCAGAGCAGTTGGTAGTGGTAGCAGGCACCATCTCAGAGCCTGGAGATTGATGGTCACATGTTCCATTAGTCCATTGAACTCATTGGTTCCAAGCCTCTTCATTTCTCATTATTCTTTTTTCTGCACATGGAAAGACCAATAATTGAACCTTAGATGGCCACTCATGAGCTTTTTTTT
>NW_006411418.1:9819-11409 GCF_000296735.1 Chrysochloris asiatica
GGACTGCCCTTATTGTTTTGTATTTTTCCTGTAGGTCCTTCTTTTAAGAGGTATCTTCTGGTTTTCTAGCTGCTCCCGGCTGGTCTGCTTGTCCTTTCAAGTGGAGAAATTTCCCGTCTCTGAAGGTCTGGTTATGGTTCTGGCTTCCACCTATACTCCCATGTAATGCAGAGGCTCCTCAGTAAACCTCCTTCACTGGACACATTGTAGCTCCATTTTAGGTATTCTAATCAGTTATAGGCAGAAGACGGGCTTACAAGCTTTCCATGTTGATATTTCTGGTTATTCCTTTCTCTCCCCCTCCAGTCTGTTTTATAATGTATTGCAAGGAAAACCAAGTCAACCAATTGTATTTTGTTTCAATGCAATTATTACAATTCCCTCCATGAACCATCAGTTAATAGTATTTGCTCTATCGTGCTCCCCACTGCCTTTTTAAAAAAATTATATATATATATATATATATACACAAAACCATGCAAGGATATATAATCATTTAAACAACCAAAGAGCACATTTTGCAGCCCAGCCTCCTGCTCACCAGCACACAGCTCTTCTCTTTCCATGAGTCTGGAGTCTTCAGCTGCTCTATCTCTCCATGCCATCACCTCTGCCACCAGACATCTCTGGTGTCACTGCTTCTCTGGTTAGTATCCCACGTTCTGCTCATGCCTTCTGTCTTGATGGTCCTAGGGTCCTCTGTAAGAGTAACTACTCCCCTCTTTTTGTTACACAGCATCTACCTTTACAGTTGTGACAATCACAATTAGTCATGATAACAATTACTCACTATTGGATCAAAATAATCCTATCCCCATCTCCTTTCACCAGACCCATCAAGAGTAAATGAAAACTATTCGGTGGAGATTCTACCTTCCCCCACATGCTCTGAAACTAAACGCACCTTGAAAATTGTAAGCCAGCTACTTCATGCCTTTATAGCGCTCCCATTGTAGGTAACCAATGTCCAAGTTGCCTGTCCCTATCAATTCTGTGTACTGAGGGGATAGGCTTGGTTCTTGATGTGAAGACTCCTTCTCTTGTGGTTGGTATTTTCAGTTACTACATCCATAAGTATAGGTCAAGTTCATCAAATTTTAGCAATTTACATCATGAGTTTTAAAGATCCCAGATGTTACTCACCAAAGTAAGATGTACAACATTGTCTTTGTGGACTACATTATGTCAATTTGACCATGGTGTCCCCTGAGACTATGGTCCTGAGCCCCCATGCCCAGCAACTCATTACCTTAAGATGTTTGACAAGAGCTAAGAAGTTTCCACCATTTTTCTCTCTGTATGCTCTACCACATTCATAGTTGTTTTTTTTTTTGCAGGAAAGGTAAACACCCATGTACAAATATCCTCTTTCAAACACATATATATATGTGTTTATATATATAAACAGCCACGATCAGTCATGATAACAGCTATTCACTACTGAATCTGGTAGCATAGTGGTTACGAATCGGGCTGCGAGCCTTAAGGTCAGTGGTTCGAAACTACCAGCTGCTCCACGGGAGAAAGATGAGGCTTTCTACTCCCGTAAAGATTTACACCCTCGGAAACCACTATGGGTCGGAACCGACT
>NW_006411419.1:0-518 GCF_000296735.1 Chrysochloris asiatica
ACATAGCAACAATTGTGAGGTTGGCGAGGGACCAGGCAGTGTTTCGTTCTGTTGTGCATAGAGTCACTATGAGTCGGTGCTGACTTGATGGCACCCAACAATAACAACAATAGGGTTTCTGAAGAGCATCTGGTAGGTTTGAACTGAAATTGTGGTGAGTAGTCCAGAGCCTATCTGACAGCACCATGTCAGAATTCCTTATAGGATAGTTCCTGTAAGTGGAATCATACAATATTTATCCTTTTGTGTCTAGCTTATTTCACTTAGCATAATGTTTTCAGGGTTCATCCATGTTGTAGCATGTATCAGAACATCATTTCCCTTTATAACTGAATGACATTCCATCCTATGGATATACTACATTTTGCTTATCCATTCACCTATTGATGGACACTTGGATTGTTTCCATCTTTTGGCTCTTGTGAATAATGCTACAAGAAACACTGGTGTGTAAGCCTCTGTTTAAGTCACTGCTTTCATTTCTTTGGATGGGTAACCAGGACACTGGGCACTTTGCA
>NW_006411419.1:618-2062 GCF_000296735.1 Chrysochloris asiatica
TCGGGTTGAGTGCTTTAGAAATCATTGAACAAGTAGGTGGCCCCTTTAGATCTGATAGTCAGTTATCCATGGTAATCAGGAAGGCTGTGTAAAGTGTGACTAGCTCTCTGTTTAGCTTCTCCTGTTTTGACTGATTGGTTTGCACAGGGAAGGAGTATAGACGTTAATCTCACACTTGAGTCTCTTTCTCTCCTGTCTCCTGTTGTCCCCTTTGTGGTTACTAGGTAGTTGGACTTTGCCCAGCACACAGCAGCAGTGACTCTCTCGCCTGGGCAGGAGGCAGAGGCATTGACTGTGATGGTAGTGGATGGGTTCTGTGTTTCCCAGCAGGGCCCTGTGGTTGCTGCTTCCGCTGGGAGTCTCCGGGAGAGACCTCTGGCACTATGGGGATATTGTCAGTTTAGCCAGCTGCCTGTTTGTTTTACCAAGAGGATTATGATAGCGAGATCACAGTTAAGTCACTGGAAGAGGCCCAGGAAACAGCCACACTCTGGACATCATGCAATGGGAGGACTAGTCCTTCCAACTTACTGGGGGTTCCTGGAGAATATAGTTCTCTTTCCTATTTGCTTCCTTTAGCAGTCAGAGAAGGAAAAGACAAATCAGCCAAGCTGACTACTTAGATTCAGGGACTCAGAAAGTAGCAATGACATCTGGCAATGGACACCCCACTTTCCAGCCAGCTCCACACCCTGCTCTGAGGTCTGGGGGGTTGTTAACATGTTAGGATAACATCAGCACATTCATCTTGCTGCTTCCAGATGAAGGGTGAGGTGGAGAATATTCTGCTCAGCCCCTACTCCAGGGTGTCAGGGGTTGTGTGTGCTTTTGCTGAAGGCTTCAGCTCCCCACAAAGGGTTTTGTCCTGGAAAATCTCCCTCTCCACACCTCCATCACCCAACTCCCACCTCCCCTTCCAGAATCTGGCAAACCACTCCATCTCTTCTCCCTGCGGGCTTAGGATGGTAACAGCTCCCTGCTGCTACTAGCCTGGGGGTACAGCATTGTCCCAATGGTCTTGCTTTGTTATAAATATATTTTATTAAACACTTCTCAAATTACCCATAGTTAGTGTGTCCCGTTTCCTGATGGATTTAAATAATAATAATAATAATAATAAGAATGGCTATTACTTGTGTGTCATTATTGTTGTTGTTGTGAAGTGCTGTCAAGTCAGTTCCAACCCACAGTGACCCTGTATAAGGTTTCCGAGGAGCAGCTGGTGACCTTGAATCTCCGTCCTTGCAGTGCAAATGGCTTTGCAATCTGGCGCATTAACCCACAGCACCACACCAGGACTCCATTATTGTTGTTGGCTGGTGGCGGTGGCTGTGTGCTGTGGAGTCGGTTCCCGCTCACAGCGACCCTGTACAGGGTTTCCAAGGCTGTAAATCTTTATGGGAGCAGAACACCTCATTCTACCATGGAACAGCTGGTAGTTTCG
>NW_006411419.1:3172-3973 GCF_000296735.1 Chrysochloris asiatica
CTATTTTATTTTTGACAACTTCCAATTTTCCTAGATTCATGCTTCATAATTCTACATTCCTGTTATTAATGGATATTTGTAGCTGTTTCTCCCCATTTTGAATTGTGCCCCATCTCCAAATGAAGGTCCCAAAAGCTTTGCTCCAGTCACATCATCACGGTAACTCTCCTTTGAGGAGGTAGTTCTTCCCAGTCATATTTTGAGTGCCTTCCAACCTGAGGGGCTCATCTTCCGGCACTACATCTGACAATGTTGTCATCTTCGGGCACTATATAGGACAGTGTTCTGCTGCTATTGACATTGTTTTCAGTGGCTAAACACTCTGAAGTAATCTGCTTCTACTTTTGTCTAGTCTGTCATAGTCTGGAGGCGCCACTGAAATCTGCCAACCCTGGGTGACCCTGCTGCTATTTAAAATACTGGTGGCATAGCTTCCAGAATCACAGCAACATGCAAGTCACCACTGACAGACAAGTGGTGCAAAGACTTATATGAGGTGGCTTCAAAAAGTTAATGGGAACATTCCATTGTTTTTTTTTTTTTTTTTTCACCATTCAATAATATTTACTATTCCCTCTGGGTTTTTTTCCTGATGTACACAAAAGCACTCAGAAATATATGTTGTTGTTGTTAAGTGCCATCTAATATATAATCATTTAAAAACTCAAGGGCACATTCTGCAAGCCTGCCTACTGGATGCCAGCAATCAGTCTTTCTCTTTTCATGAATCTGGAGTCCTCAGCTACTGTATCTCTTGATGTCATCATCTTTGCCTCCATCTCTGGAGTCACTGCTTCTCTG
>NW_006411419.1:5843-8417 GCF_000296735.1 Chrysochloris asiatica
GACTTGATGACACCTAACAACAACAACAACAAGGTTTGTTTTGAGTCCTGGTGTGATGCTGTAGGATAAATACTGGACTGCAATGTCAGCAGCTGAAAACCACCAGCCACTCTTAGAAACACGACAGTTATAGGTTTGTTTTCCTTTGGATAATTTTTTATCTGGATTTCCTCCTGGAGGTGTTTCCATGTATGTTAATCTGAGATTATAATCTGCTGTTGTTGGTTCTCTGTCCAAAGAACTCCCTTTAGTATTTTTTGTGAAGTTGGCCTAGTTATTACAAATTCCTTTAATTATTGTTTATCTTGAGATGTAATATTGGGTCAGTGCACACCAGTTTTCACCAATGTGTTTGAAGAAGAATTTTGCTTGGTTGGCAATGTTTTTTCTTTCAGATTTTATGTGTCATCCAATTGTCTTCTTGCCTGCATGGGATGCAAGAACTTAACCTTATTGGTTCTCTTTTGTATGTAACTATTTGGAAGTTGGAAGTTGTTGTAGTTAAGTGCTGTGGAGTAGGTTCTGACTCATAATGAGTCTGTATAGATTTTCCAAGAGTGGCTGGTGAGTTTGAACCACCGACACTGTGGTTCAAACCAACCTTTTGGTCTAGTGCTATCCCTACAGTGCCACTCCAGGACTCCTCTAAGTTTGTTCTAAGTGTTAAATCTTCTTAACAAACTTGCAATGCAAATAGTATCATTATCATCCCCACCATGCAGATGAGAAAACTGAGGTACAGAGAGGTTAAGTGAGTTCCTTAAAGTCACAGAGCTAGTAAGTACTAAAACAAGGATTCCTTGCTCTGGAACCAGAGCTGTAACTACATGTTTGCTGAATTTGCTCTGGATTTTTCTATGAAATGATGATAATATTGAAAGCAGAATCTCATATAATGCATGTTTGCTGTGCACTGACCCAATATTACTTCTCAATCGGCGTTTAAAATATAATCTTCATGCTAACTTTTTGCAGCTGTGGTGGTGGTTGTACGCCGTGAAGTCAGTTCTGACGTATAACGATCCTGTGTAGGGTTTCTGAGGCTGTACATCTTTCTGGGAGTAGAAAGCCTCATCTTTTCTCCCTTGGAGCAGCTGGTGGATTCGAACTGCTGACCTTGCAGTTAGCAGCCAAATAACACTACGCAACCAGAGCTCCTTCCTAGCTATTATTATCCCTAGTTTATAGAGGAGGAACCAAGACTCAGAGAGATGAAATCCTTTGCACACTGTCATGAGGAAGACGGAGCATTCAAATCCCGTGCTCAGGATTCTGCCACCACCGTCATTCCTGTAAATGTCTCTATATTACAATATTCGATTCAGAATATACAAGCGTAGTATTTATAGGGCACATTGACATCAGAACATATGCATACCATCCACAAACAGTGGCGTACCTGTTGTTGTTGTACCGATTCTGACTTAAATAGGACAAGGTGAAGTTGTTCCATAGTCTTTCCAAAGCTGTAATCTATATGAACATTAACTGCCATATCTTTCTCCTGTGGAGGGGCTAGCAGGTTTGAACTGCTGACAATTCAGTTAGCAGCTGAGCACTTAATCACTGCATCACTAGGACTCCTTAAACAATAGTGTTGTTGTCATTAAGTGCCATTGAATCAGTTATGACTCATAACGACCCTGTATAGGGTTTCTGAGGCATCGGCTGGTGAGTTTGAACCACCAACACTGCAGTTCAAACCGACTTCATGGTCGAGTGCTTATCCTATAGCACCACACCAGGATCCCAACAATAGTATAGAAACATTAAATCAGGGCATGGAAGGTCAAAATACTCACATCAAGCACCAATCCTCTAAGAATTAGTGCGTTTTGTTGTTGTTGTTAGGTGCCATTGAGTCAGTACTGACTCATAGTGACCTTATGCATGGCAGAACAAAACACTGCCTGGTCCTGGGCCAACCTCACTACTGTTGCCACACTTGAGTCCATCGATGCTACCACTTGGCCAATCCATCTCATTGGGACCTTCCTCTGTTAGGTGCCATCAAGTCAGTGCTGACTCATAGCAACCCCATGTGACAGAATGGAAGTGCCCCCCAGGGTTTTCTAGGCTGTAACCATTACACAAGCAGACCACCAGGACGTTCATGGATGAGTTTGAACCACTAATATTTTGGTTAGCTGGTGAGAACTTAACCATGGTGCCACCAGGGGTCCTTGGTTGTTTTTATTAGGTGCCACTAAGTCCATTCTAAGGAGTCCTGGTGTGGTGCTGTGTCAGACTGCTAAGTCATTTGAACTGCAAGGTCAGTGGTTCCAACTCACCAGCTGCTCCTTGGAAACCTTATACAGGGTCGGTATGGGTCAGAATTGACTTTACAGCACTTCACAACAACAACAACAGCAAGTCCATTGTAACTCATAGCAAATCTATGCGTAACGGAATGAAACACTGCCAGGTCCTGAACCAACCTCACAGTTGTTATGTGTGAACCCATTACAGCTACCACTATGTCAATCCATCTTTTTGGTTGACCCTCCAGGGACTGTCCTTCTCCAGGGACTGGTTCCTCCTGACAACATGTCTGAAGTAGGAGAGATGAAATCT
>NW_006411419.1:9274-9919 GCF_000296735.1 Chrysochloris asiatica
GGGAAAAATTTGGATCTCTTCCAGTGGTTCGTCAGGTAGCTAGCTCTCTTTCAAGTATCTTGGCACAGACAAGTGAGTGCCTCCAGTGCTGCAGCAATTTGTTGAAACATTTCAATT
Organism: Chrysochloris asiatica; assembly: GCF_000296735.1. Taxonomy (NCBI): domain Eukaryota; kingdom Metazoa; phylum Chordata; class Mammalia; order Afrosoricida; family Chrysochloridae; genus Chrysochloris; species Chrysochloris asiatica. The sequence continues at coordinate 9,392 of NW_006411419.1, forward strand.
TATATTCTGTTAATTCTTGGAGCTTTATATTTTGCCAATACCTTCAGTGCTTTCTTCCTTCAATATCATTGATTATTTATCTTATGCTATGTCTTGAAATAAGGAAGAGATACATACTTGTGCCCATTCCAAAGAGAGGTGTCCAAACAGAATACAGATATCATTGGAAAATATCTTTGATATCCCATGTGAGTAGAGTTTTACTAAAGGTAATACAGAAATGGCTGCAAGCATACATTGACAGAGAACTTCCAGAGGTTCAAGCTGGATTCAGAAGATGCCATGGAATGAAGAATATCATTGCTGATGTCTGATGGATCTTGGCTGAAAGCAGAGAATATCAGAAAGGTGTTTTATTAATAAACCTGTGATTTATTGACTACCCAAAGGCTTTCAATTGTGTGGATCATGACAAGCTATGGACAACATTGTAAAGTATGAATATTCTGGAACACTTAATTGTGCTCATGAGGAATCTGTACATGGACCAAGAGGCAGTTGTTCAAGTAGAACATGGAAACACTGAAT
>NW_006411419.1:10965-11510 GCF_000296735.1 Chrysochloris asiatica
GACTCGATGGCACCTAACAACAACAATCTCTTGAAATGGTTAAGCATTGAGCAATTATTTTGATACAATTACTCTGTATTCCTTCCATCTTCTTGTTTTTTTTTTTGTTTTTTTTTTTATTGTGAATTATGCGATAGTTTACATGGGAGAACATTAGCTTTACATTCATCCTATCGTATATTGTTCCCTTGCCATGGTTACAATCCCCTCCATGCATCAAAGAATATACCCTACAAGCCTGTCACCCGGTCGTCAGCACACAGCCCCTTTCACTCTTTGGGTCTAACATCCCCAGCTGCTCCATCTCTCCACGTCATTGTCTCTACCTCCATCTCTGGTGTCACTGCTTCTCTGGGTAGGGTCCCACTCTCCGCTCTTCTCCCTTGATGGTCCCAGGGATCTCCGCTTCTAGACTGCAAAGTCAATCACTCCCCTCCGTTTGCTACAAAATGTCTGCCTTTACATTTCCAACCCCCACAATCAGTCCTGATAACAAATATTCACTTTTGTATCACAAGATACCTATCCGCATCTCCTTTCATCAG
>NW_006411420.1:0-2802 GCF_000296735.1 Chrysochloris asiatica
TGTTTTTGTTGTGTACTATCGAGTCAGTTCTGGCTTTCAGCTACCTTGAATAGGGTTTCTGAGGCTGAAAATATTTATGAAAGTGAAAAGTTTCATATTTTCCCTGTGGAGCAGCTGGTGGATTCAAACTGCTGACTTTGAGGTTAGCAGCCCAGCACATAATCCACTATGCCATCAGGGCTCCTTCTTAAATCAACTTTGGAAAACTCTTAGCTATATGTATTTGAGTGGTTTTTCTTTGCTTCATTCTCTCTTCTATCCTTGGACTTCAACTGCATGTGTGTTAGACCTTTTCACAATGTCCCATGTATCTATTATATGAAGGTAAGTCAGTAAGTATTGTGTTGCTACTGGGGTACCAGTTTATACATACATAGTTTATTCTAAACAAAATGTATTTAAACATGTCTCTGTAATCAGTGAATGCCAGGAGACAAGTTCTTTCAGTAATACACTTGATTCCATCTCATTACATCAGCATATATCTTTCCTTAAAAAGGTCCAATCAAAACTCTGGCTGCCAAGGAAATCTGCTGTACCAATAAAATTCAAGGAAGAGGGACCAGCTCAGAAGATTATGCAGATGGTTGCTTGAAATTCCAAAGAGGTAATGTTGATAGATTTTCTTGAAGGACACAGGATTATCACAGGGGCTAATTAGGAAGAAGTTTTAAGAAAGTTGAAAGTGTCATGGGCTGCCAAAAGAACAAACAGGTATGTGTTGGAAGAAGTGCAGCCAGAGTGCTCCTTGGAGGCCGGGATGGACAAACTTCGTCTCTCATACTTCAGCCATATTGTCAGGAGGGACAGTCACTGGAGAAGGATATCATATTTGGTAAGGGGGAAGGTCAGAAAAAAAGAAGACCCCCAGCTAAGCGAGGCATCTGGGTCTGAACTTCATTTGGTTGGGAGTTTTTTGATGACTTGATCAATTTCTTCTTTTGTTAAGGGTCTGTTCAAGTTTTCTACTTCATTCTGTGTAAGTTTAGGTAGGTCTTGTTTTTCTATATATGTATCAATTTCTCTTAAGTTTTTAAATTTGTTGGAGTACAACTCTTCATAGTATTCTGTTATTATCCTTTTGATTTCGTTTTGTTCCATTGTGACATCACCCATGTGGTTTCTAATGCGAGTTATTTATGTCTTCTCCCTCTTTTCTTTGGTTAGGTTTGCCAGTGGTTTGTCAAATTTATTATTCCTTTCAAAGAACCAGCTACTTGTCCTGTTGATTCTTTCTATAGTTTTTCTGTTTTCCATCTCATCTATTTCTGCTCTTATCTTTATTATTCCTTTTCTTTAGGTGACTGTAGGTTCCCTCTATTGGTCTGTTTCTAATTGTTGTAGATGCCGTGTTAATGTGTTAATTTTGGCCCTTTTATCTTTTTGGATGTGCACATTTATTGCAATAAATCGTCCTCTCAGCACCTCTTTTGCCATGTCCCAAAGATTTTGGTATGTTTTGTTTTCATTCTCATTTGTTTCTAGGAACTTTGTGAATTCACTTTTAATTTCTTCTTTTACCCAGACGCTTTTCAGCAGGGTGTTGTTCAGTTTCCATGTTTCTTCTTTTTTTCCTTGGTCTTCTTATTGTTGATTTCTAGTTTTATAGCACTGTGGTCTGAAAAGATGCTTTGTAGTATTTTGATGTTTGCAAATTTATGGAGGCTTGCTTAGTGACCTAACACATGGTCAATTCTGGAGAATGTTCTATGTGCACTGGATAAGAATGTATATTGTGCTGTTGTTGGGTTGAATGCTCTGTACACATCTATGTGATCAAGTTGGTTGATTGTGTTGTTTAGTTCCTCTGTAACTTTGTTAAGTTTCTTTCTGGTTGTTCTGTCCCTTTTTGAAAGTGGCATATTAATTCTCCCACTATAATTGTAGATTTACCTTTTTTTCTTCAATTCTAGTATGTTTTGCTTCATATATCTTGGTGCTCTTTCATTGGAAGCATCAGTATTTATTACAGTTATGCCTTCTTGCTCAATTGACCCTTTGAACATGAGATAGTGTCCTCCTTTATCTCTTATGCTGATTTTTTATCTTAAAGTTTACTTTATCGGAGATTAGAATTGGCACTCTTACTTGTTTATTGTTGCAGTTAACTTGGTATATATTTTTTCCATCCTTTAACTTTTAGTCTGCTTTTGTTTTGTGCCAGGCAGCATATTGAAGGGTCTTGTTTTCTTATCCACTCTGCAACTCTCTGTCTCTTCATTGGTGCATTCAATCCATTGACATTCAATGCAATTATCGATAGGTATGAATTAATTGCTGCCATTATATTAATTTTTTGTTACTGCTGTTCGTTCTTTTGTTCTGCATGCCTTCTTGAGTTTGCGTTTTTTAAATGATATTTCTTATCATTTTTTCTTAGTTTTCATGTTTGCTTGTTCTGCTTGGAAGTTCATTTTCAGGGTAAGTTGTGAAGTATTAACTTTCTTTGGGGTTACATTATAATCTATTAACTCTTCCCTCCATTTAAAACAATCTATTGTATCCTGTAATCTACCTGACATCCTCACCACCTGGATCTCCGTTCCTACATTTTCCCCTTCTTTGACACTGTTATTATTTTGATCTTCAGTTGACCTCCTAGCTCCTTTGAATTCATTGTTGTAATTTTGTTCTGTTCTGGACTCTGCTATCTGACGTCTGAGTTTCAGGTGGTGTTGCCATGACTGTGAATCTCTAGTTGTTGTCTGTTCTTGCTGATTTTCAGTCCAAAGAACTCCCTTTAGGATGTTTTGAAGTGCTGGATTGGCTTTGACAAAATCTCTTAGCTTCTGTTTATCCTGG
>NW_006411420.1:3123-7207 GCF_000296735.1 Chrysochloris asiatica
GACTTCTCTGATTCTTCTTTTTCTGGAATGCCAATAATTCTTTAAGTTGTTCCTCTTCGTGTTATCCAGCATGAATCTTAGACTCTTCAGATTTTTTAAATTCTTTTTTCTGCTTGCTCTTCTATTTGAGCAGTATTGAGAGATTTGTCTTCCAGATCACTGGTTCTGGCCTCCATCTCTTCAATTCTGCTCCTTTCCTCTTGCAGTGTAATGTCCATTTCTGATATTTATTATTAATTATCTGGACCTCTTTTTGCAGGTTTTGATTTGCTTCCAATGGTGTATCGATCATGTTTGATTTCTCTTGTAATACTTTCCTGACTTTTCCCTTGTTTCCTCCATGCCTTTTCGCAGCATTTGAATTTGTTTCCATCATTCTTCTGAATTCCTTCTCCGGCAAATCCAAAACCTGCTCTTCCTCTTCTGGAAAGCCTTTGCCTATCTCCAGCGCATTTGTCTCAGTTACTCTTCTCTGTTTTTGTACATGTTTTAATATCTGTTGTTGTGTTTTGTTGGTCAATTCCAGTAGTTATGTGGGTTTTTAATGCTTAAATGGATGTTTGTTGCTGTGTTATTAAGCTTATTGGGTGTCTCCTGGTGGATATGATCAGGAGATAGGCTTTTCTTTTCACATGTAATGTTTAGCATCTGTTATTGGCTCTTGTCTCAATGGTGGAATATTATGGGGTCTGCTTATAGCTTGGCTATATGGCCACAATTGCTGACTCTTCTTGGGTAACGTAGGGAGAAAAAGCTCCCACTTCCAGGAAAAATGTGTGATCAAAAGGCCCAAAAGCAGAAGCAATAAAAAACAGAGACAAAAGTCACCACTTTGAAACAAAAAATAAAACTGTGGCCAACTGACCAGTTGCTTTGCTACATAGGCAGTGTGTGTGCACCATAGAAGTCTCCAGTAGTGGGTGGGGGGTGTCCACTCACTCAGGCCCCTCCTCTAGTCACCACCATAGATATGCACAGATAGATATTGAGAAGTTAATGGGAGAAAGATGGTTTACTATTTTGGCCTCTGAAGTTCAGTTAGGTATCTGCATGTGCAAAACATAATTTTTTAAATAGTTGAGTTTTTTTATGTTGGGGTTTTACAGATTGTTCATATGGTTTGTCTGTCAAGCCAAACCTGCTTTTTTTCTTGCTGGATAATCAGGAGTAAAGGGTCCTGCACAAGTTAACTTTAGGGCTGGGACCCACAGGCAGAAGTCAAAAGCAGCAGCCCAAGAATTTGCCCTTGGATCGATGGGGCTCTTTATCTCTATACCGTGGGAAAGTTGTGGTTTCAATGTTGGACTTTTTTTGGGGGTGCACACCCACCCACCTGAAGGCATCTGAGCTGGGCAAAGAAGGTGCAACATGGAAGAGGAAGGAAAAAAAAATGTGTAGAATCTCCTTACACCTGCCAACCTCAAGGTCTGCAGTTCAAAACTACCAGCGGTTCTGCGGGAGAAAGATGAGGTATTCTGCTCCCATAAAGATTTACAGCCTTGGAAACCCTGTGCAGGGTCACTATGAATCAGAACCATTTCCATGGTATTTAACAACAACAACACACCTCCTTTTGAAAATGCCACTGAGCTGCTTTTAGCGCTGGTTCCCTGTGGGCATCTGGCTGTAGCCCCACCCTCTGAGTTCCACCCTGGTGGGACGGCCACAGAAGAAGTCTCCTGTCTTGTCCAATTTCTAAATCATAATATTTTCCTTTATATAGTGATTTTTCCACTGGCGGTTGTTGGAAACTGACATCCTGACCCTTATGCTAGATCCAGAGCTCTGGTACTGGTCCGTGAGAGCAGCGTCTCTGGGTTTTCAGCCCTTCCCCCATGGAGCCTGTCCTACCTGACTCTGCTCTGCTGCCACCAAACAAGAAGTCTCCCTTAATGACCTTTTGTTTTCTTCCTGTATTATGTTATTTATGTCGTCCAACTTCTCTCTGGTCTTCAATCTTTAGTATCTATTATATCAAATCTGGTCTTCAGATTACCTCTAAATTCAGGTTTGTTTGTTCAAGGTCATATTTTGGCTCTTGTGGACTTGTTTTCATTCTCTTCAGCTTCAGCCTGAATTTGCATATGAGCAATTGATGCGCTGTTCCACAGTATGCCCCTGGCCTTGTTTTGGCTGATGATATGGAGCTGTCCCAACATCTCTTCCACAGATGTTGTCAGTTTGATATGTATGTATTCCATCTGGTGAGGTTCATATGTATAGTCATCTTTTAGCCTGTTTAAAAAAGGTATTTGCAATGACGAAGTAATTGGTCTTACAAAGTTCTGTCTTGTGGTCTCCACCATCATTTCTATCACCAAAGCCATATTTTCCAACTACTGATCCTTCCTCTTTGCTTCCAACCTTTGCATTCCAATCATTTGTAATTATCAATACATCTTGATTGCATGTTTGATCAATTTCAGACTGAAGAAATTGATAGACTTCTTCAGTTTTGCCATCAGTTTTGGCTTTAGTGGTTGATGCATAAATGTGAGTAATAGTGGTATGAACTGGTCTTCATTATAAGTGTATGGATATTATCCACTCACACCGTTGTACTTCATAACTTATATTGATATGCTCTTTTTGATGATGAATGCGACACCATTCCTCTTTAATTTATCATTTCTGGTATAATAAATCATGTGATTGTCAGATTAAAAATGATCAATACCAGTCTATTTCAATTCATTAATGCCTAATATATCAATTTTTATGTGTTCCATTTCAATTTTGACAATTTCTGATTTTCCTAGATTCATATTTTGTACTTTCCATGTTGCGATTATCAATAGTCGTTTACAGCTGTTTCTCTTCATTTTGAGTTGTTTCCCATCAACAAATGAAGGTCCCAGAGGATTTACTCCATTAGTGTCATCAGTGTCAACTCTATTTTGATGAGGCAGTTCTTACCCAGTTGTATTTTGAGTGCCTTCCAACCTGAGAGACTATATCTGATAATATTCTGGTGGTCATTCTCATATTTCAATAGTCAATATTCTGATGCTGAAAGTGTTCCACTGCTATTCATAATAGTGAATATGATATTTGAACTCCTGGTATGGTACTGTGGGTTAATGTGCTAGACTGTAAAGTCAGTTTGAACTGCAAGGCCAGTGATTCAATCTCACCAGCTGCTCCTCAGAAACCATATACAAGGTTGCAATGGGTTGAAACTGACTCTACAACACTTAACAACAACAACAACATTTGGAAATAGTTTGTCTCCCCTTCTTCCTAGTCTAAATTGTCTGGAAGATCAGCTAAAAAATATCCACCATGGGTGACCCTGATGGTATTTAAAATATCAGTGCACATGCCACCACAGTATGACAAATGACAGATGAGTGGTTGGGAGCATGATAAGAATAGAAAAAGGAAACACCACCTTCAGAATTGTATAGGCCCACATCTAAGGTGCAACTATTGATCTCTCTCTGTGCAGAGAAAAGAACAGTGATGAAAATTGAAGATATTTAGAATCAATTAGTCCAAATGAAACATGTGAACATCAGTCTTTATGACCCTGAGTCTAGAAGAACTAGATAATACCCACCTCCTAATAACAACTGTTCAGAAAGGGATCATATTAGAAGACCTTGGATTGATAGGTGAAAATGTGGAACAATATTCAAAATTATAAAAAAGACCAGGGTTACTGGGCAGAAAGATACTGGAGGAACCCAAGACTATAGCTCTTGGTCACCCTAACGGCCTGGAACTGAACTCACCCTCCTGGCACAATTTTCAGCCAACTGGCGCTGTGGGTTAATGCGTGAGACTGCAAAGCCATTTAAACTGCAAGGTAGGCAGTTCAAGTTCATTGGCTGCTCCTCATAAACCCTATACAGGGTCGCTATGGGTTGAAAGCGATTTGACAGCACTTAACAACAACACTAGATAGGTCTGTAGGAGGGACATTTAGATATTTTGTCTAGTGAGCACTAGATGGAGTACTCAAGCATTAAAATAAAAAGGGGGGGGGCAGCATTTACCTAAGCACAAAGTTTAAAAGGGTTGGGAAAGAAGGTGGAATGGAAACAGTCACAGAGAGAAAATGGGATATAAGTATGTTATGTGG
>NW_006411420.1:7582-8857 GCF_000296735.1 Chrysochloris asiatica
GTATCCATCCTTATCATTCAGAGGCACCAACACCCTCCCCTAAATCAGGCTGAGAAGGAACCAGCCAGCTCTTACCTCTTCCTGGTTGTTTTTCTTTCCCACCCCAGTTTATTTTTGTTTCCCCTCTATGCCCCATCTCTGAAGCCGTTTTATGAGCTGTCACATGCCACCTAAGCCTCCAGTCAAAAGAAAAACAGGCAATATATATATATATTCATATATGTATTCATATGACCTATATTCCAGATTATTAATTCCCTGTTTAGCTGTATCCGTCTTTTATTCAACCCATTTGATGAGTTTCCAACATAGTGTGGTTTTCAATTCTAGAATTTCAATTGGCTTCTTTTGATATAGATATCAGTTTTCTGGTGAAATGCTCCATCTTTTCATCTATTTTAAGATACATATTAATCATAGCTATTTTAAAGTCTCTGCCTGGTAGCTTCAATATGTGGGTTAATGACTGCCTTCTGCCAGTTTCTCAGACATTTATTCTGTGCCAAGATTCAGCAACTGTCCTGAGGGGAGAAGTGGTATGTACAAAGTTGTACTAATCTGTAACTCAACTCTGCCACCCCTTCTCTCCAGGATCCTCTTCATCAAGACTTGATACCTTGACAGCTCCCCAGTTTCTTCAAACATATAATGAAAAATAATTTTCTGAGTTTTTTTGTTTTTTGGTAATTCACAGGAGAAACATTTGTCTACTACAAGATTTTTGGAAGTAGAAATTTGCTACAATCATTTGATTTTAATAATAGATAAAAAGCATAATTTTACATCCTGAGCTGATGTAAAAGATATTATAACAATAATAATTAATATTACTGGTAATATGATTTTTCCATTTCATGAAATTGAGATTAAATCCATATTTTATTTTACACTGAGGGTAGTAATAAAATTGTATTCATTTAGCAATATTCTAATTCTTAATACTATATATTAAATTTAATACATACAAGCAGTTGTTTTTAGGCCATGGAGTTGGTTCCAACTCATATGCACAAAAGTATGGTCCTGTGTCACCTCACAACTATTATTAAGATTGAGCTTTGTGTCAATTCCATCCTGTTGGAGATCTTCCTCTTTTTGGCTGATCCTCCACTTTTCCGAGCATGTCATCCTTCTCAAGGGAATGGTCCCTCCTGACAATATGTTCGAAGTATGAGAGACAAACTCTTACCATCCTCACTTCTAAGGAACATTCTGGCTGTACTTCTCCCAATTGTTGTTTTTGTTAGGTGCCAATGAGTTGCTACTGACTCATAG
>NW_006411420.1:10342-10761 GCF_000296735.1 Chrysochloris asiatica
CTCACAACTGGACCAATAAATAAAATGATAAATAGAGAGAAGATTGAAGTTGTCAAAGACTTCATTATGCTTGAATCCCCAGTCAGTACTCATGGAAACAGTAGCAAAGAAATCAATGGTATATTGCATTGGGCAAATCTGCTAGCGATTCGGAGTCCTGGTCTGGTGCTGTGGGTTAATGCGCCAGACTCCAAGGCCGTTTTAACTGCAAGGAGCAGAAAGCCTCATCTCACTCTCGCGGAGGGACTGGTGGATGCGAGCTGCTGACCGCGGGGTTCGCAGCCAGATTCTTAACCACTATACTACCAGGCCTTGCACCTTCAAGATGGCAGATCAGGGAAATGTGTAGTGAGGAGCTCCGTCAACAACAACATGGAGTACTGGGCCAAGAGGGCTCACGAGATGGTGTTGGAACTCTG
>NW_006411420.1:10861-11372 GCF_000296735.1 Chrysochloris asiatica
AGACTTCATTATGCTTGAATCCCCAGTCAGTACTCATGGAAACAGTAGCAAAGAAATCAATGGTATATTGCATTGGGCAAATCTGCTAGCAATTCGGAGTCCTAGTCTGGTGCTGTGGGTTAATGCGCCAGACTCCAAGGCCGTTTTAACTGCAAGGAGCAGAAAGCCTCATCTCACTCTCACGGAGGGCCTGGTGGATGCGAGCTGCTGACCACGGGGTTCGCAGCCAGATTCTTAACCACTATACTACCAGGCCTTGCACCTTCAAGATGGCAGATCAGGTAGATGTGTAGTGAGGAGCTCCGTCAAAACAACATGGAGTACTGGGCCAAGAGGGCTCACGAGATGGTGTTGGAACTCTGAAACAAATATAAAGGTATGTTTGGAGGATCAGAGGATCGGAGGATTTATAGCTGGGGAATTTACATGAGAATCCAGAAATCCGTTGTTTTCTGGATCAAGACACTCAACTGTTCTTGGAGCCACCATCTTGGGAGAGACTATATTGATT
>NW_006411421.1:0-1991 GCF_000296735.1 Chrysochloris asiatica
CACTGTTGGTCGTTTTGACATAACTTAGGATTTAATTTTCAGCCTATTTCCTTTTTTGTCTGACTGTTGTGCTCCACAATCCCTGTTCAGGCCTTTTTTATAGGTATAAACAGTTCAGGGCCAGCTGTGGCCATTTGGTTTTAAGTGGAAACTGTCTCTTTAAATTTCAAGGAGATCTGTGCACATGCGTAGTAGAACCTCACAAGGGTGGGCTGGCGTTTCCACTAGCTTAGTCACCCCTATAGTCACTAGAATGGAGGTGCGCAGACTGCAAGGGACCAATGAACAGATACCAAAAGAAAAGAATGTCCACACCTTTATCTCCACGGTTCTGTCAGACGTCCGTGGCTGCTTTGATCATTCTCCCTCTTGGTCTTAAACCAAGATGGCAGCTTCTGGAGCAGCTGAGCGTCTTGAATTAGAAAGCAATGGATTTCTTGCTTTTGCTACAAATTCCCCTAGCTGTAAGCCTTCCAACCTTCTAAATATTCCATTCTATATGTATCAGAGTTCTGGGATCATCCCCTGAGCCTGCTTGGTCCTGTATTCTGTGTTGTTGCAGACGGAGCGCCTCACTGCTCTTCCACCTGATCCACCATCTTGTTTCTTCTCTTGCCTCTACTCTTGAATGAAGACTTAGCTGGCTTTAGAATTCTATATTGACAGTAGTTGGATGTCGTGCTAATGTCAGTTCGAGTTTACAGTAGCTCTGATGTTATTTTTGAGAAGACAGTTTCATTGCTGGGAACAGTATAATAGTACTTTTGCATGGATTTTGGAACAATACTATCACTTACTGTTCGACTGTTGAGTAAGTCACTTAACCTCAGTTTCTTCATTTGTAAAATGAGAAAAAAACAGGATTATTGTAAGGATTGATGGAGTAAAATATATGAACCTTGCTTAGCGTAGTTACTGGCTTTAAAAAAACCGCTTAGGTACTTACTAAGGTTTTATTATTGGTCCTTGATCTTTCTCAGTTCTCTGTAGTGGATTTAGTTGATTGACTTTAGTGCTATTTATCCTGCTTGGACTTCATATTGCATTTCAATCTGAGATTTCTTTTTCCAGCATTTCTGGGAAATTGTTACCTATTATTATATTTTCTAAAAGGAGCCCTGGTAGCATAACAATTAATGTCTTCGCTGCTAACCATAAGGTTGGAACTGTAAACCCTCTTAACATCTATGTGGGAGAAAGAGCTGCCAGTCTGTTCCCCATAAAGATGACAGTTATCTTCTGTCACCTGGGACCGCTCGCAGTCAAAATCAACTTGAGAGCATTTAACAAAAATACGTTTTCTAATGGCTTCTTATTCCTTTTCTCTTTCTGAAGGTCCTTTATATCTCTTATCCTTTTATATTGTCCATAATTCGTTTTTGCTGGATTTTGGGTAATTCTCCCTCCCCCCTCCCCCAGTTTACTAGGTCGTATAGAATAATACACAAAGAAAAATAGATAGGAAAATTCTGTATAAGAATACTACTGAGGAGTGACCCAGGGAAGTCATAAAATATTGCTGCTAGAATTTCAGTTCATCTGTATATGTCCATATGGAGTCTTGGTGTGGTGCTGTAGGACAAGCATGGACTGCTCACTGCAGGGTTGGCAGTTTAAACCCACCAACTGCTCCTTGGAAACCCTATAATACAGGGTTGCTATGAGTTGGAACTGACTTGATGGCACTGAGCAACAACTTATATGGGTTAATTCAAACAAGACCTGTTTAAATGTGTCGCTGTTTAATCGTGGATGCTGCAGATAAACTCTTAAGTAATGCATTTGTCTTAGTCTCGTTGTTGTTAAGTGCTGTTGAGTTGGTTCTGACTCATAGTGACTCTGTATAGAGTTTCTGAGTGAGCTCACTGGGGTACTTTGAAAAAAATAGAAAAATCCCATCAAAACAGTGGCTTCTGAGGGGATATGCTGGTCAGTTCAATTCAAGGCTGAGGCCTCAGAAGGTTATGATATGATGACTGTTTTATGGGATT
>NW_006411421.1:4205-10945 GCF_000296735.1 Chrysochloris asiatica
TTGGACCATTTTGCAGTCCCCCAGCAATGCAGGAGTGTCCCAGTCTCTCCACATCCTCGCCAGCATTTATTGTCCTCAACTTTTTTAATCCTTGCTGTTATTGCTGGTGTGAGATGATACCAAGGGATGATCTTGATAGATTTTCTGAAAAGACACAGGAGGATCATGGGGGCTTATTAGGAAGAAGTTTTAAGAAAAATTGAATTTGCATTGGTGAGAAAAAGGCCAGGAAAGTTGTGCCCAGGAAAATTTTTTTCTCATGGTAAAGTACTTGCTCATTCTTTGCGGGTGGTGGTGGTTATGTTATGTGCCATGGTGTTGGTTCCGACTCACAGCGACCCTGTATAGGGTTTTCTGAGGCTGGAAATCTTTACTGGCGCACAAAGCCTCATCTTTGTCCTGCGGAACAGCTGGTAATTTTGAACTGCTGACCTTGCGGCTCACAGCCCGATTTGTAACCACTACGTTGAAAACCACTGACATAGATTAAAAACTAGGTTGATGAGAGTAGGGGCAATTTGACCCTCTTATACGAGTCCTGGTGTGGCGCTGTGGGTTAATGCACCAGACTGCAAAGCCGTTTGAACTGCAAGGTTAGCTTGTTCAAGTTCACCAGCTGCTCCTTGGAAGCGCTATACAGACAGCGTCACTATGGGTCGGACCCGACTCTGCAGCACATAACAACAACAACAACAACATAACATTGCCTTTGTATATATGTAAATTTGTACAACCACTGTGGCAGGAGAGTGGCAGTAATCAAAATTACAAATGCATGTATCCTTTAACTCAAAAATTCTTTTCTAGATGCTGATTCTGTGGGCAAAATTAGCTTTGTATAGTTACCCATTGTAACCCAAAGGACTAACTGTTCATTAAAAGGGAACTTTTTGAACACATAGAAATCATATAGTAAAATACTGTGCCGCTGACAAAAAGCCCAAGGAAAGAAAATCTAAATACAGTTAAACAAACATTGCTTACCATTCGTTCTGGCAACATCCAGCTGTATATATATCTATGGTCCCTTTAAAAAAATTTTTGGTAAAGGAATGTAGCTCTCCTTTTCCTAATTATTGTGTCGCTGTAGGATCAGCACTGGACTGCAAACCACAAGGTCAGCAGTTCAAACTTACCATCTTCTTCTCAGAAACCATACACAGGGTCACTATGAGTCAGAACTGACTCGACGGCACTTAACAACAACAATGGTTGTCCAGGACTGTTAACTGCAAGAGCAGGTTGCTGGTTCAACCCCACTAGCTGCTCCTTGGAAACCTATACAGGGCCAGAACCAGCTCAACAATACTTAGCAACGACAGCAATAGTAATAGTTTTAAAGATCTCCAAACCCCCAGAGTTTGGAATGAATATTCAAGGCACTACTCTGTCCTTGGAATTCCTGTTCCTCCATCTCCTCCTTTCCCACCCTGTCTTTTATTCACACACCCAGCAATCTTTCATTCTTGTCACAAACCTGAGCTGACCCCTGCACCTCTGCTTCAGCTGTGAGCACTGCAGCTGACATTGTACAAATGAGTGCTCGTAGGCTCCTGGCTCCAGGTGGTGGAAGCATATGATCAGAAGGGGCTGCACCAACAGGGAGATGGCAGCCAGGGCCAATACTGCCAGCCTCGTTCCCGACACCTTCAACCCACTCCGCATGCAGTCCCCATGGCCACCTCTCTGTATGTCCTACCTCCCCAACTGTCTATGCAGCCCTTGTCCAGCCCAGCTGCACATCCAGCAAAACTGGCCTCCTGTAGACTGTGGATACAGCTCTTGAGCTTTTGTCAGGTGGGCTCACATAAGATTTTAATAAAATTAATAAAAATAGACTACAGCGATTTAACTAAGGATTGTACTGCCTGAGTATAATACGGTGTTTGTACAATGTCCAAATTATATAACATCCTGTTTCACAGACTGCATCATGGGCCTTAAATGGCACTTGTTTTGCCCTGCTGTTGTATAAAGATGAAGAACATGTATTTATTTTCTTTAAACTTTGCATAACATAGTGGTTATAAGTTGGGCTGCTAACCTCAAGGTCAGCAGTTAAAAACTACCAGCTGTTCCACAGCAGAATGATGAGGCTTTCTGCTCCCGTAAAGATTTATGCCCTCAGAAAGATTGTGCAGGGTCACTATGACTCAGAACTGACTCCACGGCATACCACCACCATAGGTATAAACTATCTTTGGAAAGATACGTAGAAATCACTAATGCTATTTGGGGAGAAAAGCTGAATTTCTGGGGTCACAAGTGCATGGGAGACTTTTATCCTTTTTTGCATATTGAATCATTGGAAATGCATTGTTTGTTTGGAAAGTATATATTGTAAGTAAAATAGAGAAATGGAACAAGAGAGTAGGTATAGCTCTGGGCACTTGTTGTGTGCTGAGTTGATTCCAACTCATAACCACCCTATATAGGGTTTCCAAGCCTTTCTATCTCTATGGAAGCTGAAAGCCTCTTTCTCCCTTGGAGCAGCTGGTGGATTTGAATCCCTGACCCTCTTAATCACAATAATTCTATGAGGATTCTGGTTTACCTGATTTGTAAGGTAATCCAGAACTTAGGTACGTTGTATAATGTAATCAAATTGCATAGGTAGTATAAGTGATAGTGCTAGAATTTTTAGCCTAAGTCTTTTAGATTGTAAAATAATTTTTTTTACCCTCTGCACTGCAAATAGCAACCATATGTAAGGATTTAAAAAATTGAAGACCTATTAACTTTTCATGAATTAGTTATTGCCTAGTGGGTTACACGTTGGGCTGCGAATAGCAAGGTCAGCAGTTTGAATCCACCAGCTGCTCCTAGGGAGAAAGAGGAGGGTTTCTGCTCCTGTAAAGATTTACAGCTTCGGAAACCCTGAGCACCACCGCCACCACCACTCTCAAGAGTTCACAAATAAATATCGGTAGGCATTTCTTTAAAATGCAGTGTGGTGAAATATTTTCAAATTTGAGATGAATTATTACCCATGCTTTTATTTACTTATTGATTTATTTCTATATATACAGTTCAGTGACTTTGGTTTCTTAAAGTTGTGCCGCCTTTCTTGATACCCTTTCCTGAATCATTTCGCCATCATCCATAAACATTCATTGTTCCTTTAGTTTCTCGTATAAACCTTTTAAGTTGCTGCCGTCAGTTTGTTCTTACAGAGATAATTCTTTAAAAGAACGTGATGTTCAAGGTGGATATTGTTTCCTAATTAAGTTGGTTGAAAGGTGACTTGAAGGTTAAGCTTTAATCATTTCATCAGGGCAGTTTGTGGGGAGGAGGATGTCATCCAGCTTCACTGGCTCCAGATGGTATGGATTCCAAGTGAATTTGAAGTTATGTTGGACATTTCCCCCTTTATTAATCAGGGTCCTTTTATAGAATCTCTGATCGAATCATTTAGTAGTGGTAGCTAGGTGCTGATTCATTTTTTTAAAGCTCCAAACTAATAGTCATTTGCTGGTTGAGATCATCCTGTTTCCTATCTATAACTATGAAATTTTAAAGAAGAGAATATTGGGGGAAACAGCTTTTGTTCCACATAGAAATTTTAATTAACTTTTTTTTTTTAGGTTCCCATGGGTGAACTACCAAGATGGCAATCTCAACATTTCCATCCCAGTGTTTAGTATACACGGTAACCATGATGATCCCACAGGGGTAATTACTGTATTCAGATTGTTGGTTGAAATTTTAGAAATGACCAGTTTACTTACACCTGCAAAGTATCTTTCCCCTTCTTTCTAGAAATTTGTAGTTATATTGGCTTTGTCAATAAGTAGATATCACTCATTTAAGCTTTTATGATAACTTATTTTACTTCTTTTTCTAGTCTGGAATAAGTGTGTGGTGTGTGGAGCAGGCTTTTGTTTCATTAGTGACCGGGAGTAGGAATACACACCTAGCAGTTGTAATGTGCTTTACAGTTTACCAAGTGCTTTTGTATCTGTTATAAAATGTCACCTGTTGGAAGTGATTGTTTCACCAGCAGTTTTAGAACTAGATGAGGTTATCTTATTTCCTGTAGAGTTCATTTCAACTCATAGTAACCCAGTAGAAGTCTCCCTTAGGGTTTCCTCGACTCTAATCTTCTCTGAAGGAGATTGCAAAATCCTATGGAGCCATTAGGTGGGTTTGAACCACCAACCTTTCGGTTAACAGCTGAGTGCCGTTCTGATTTCATCATAAGGACTCCTGGAAAGTAAGACAAAAGGTTCAAACCTCAAAATACCTTTTAGTCTTATCTGCTCATTGCTGTTATAAATCACTGTTTGTTGTTGTTGTGATTCCGACTCATAGTGACCCTGTATAGGGTTTCCAAGGAGCAGCTGTTGAGCTTGAACTGCCGACCTTGCAGTTCTAATGGCTTTGCAGTCTGGCGCATTAACCCACAGCGCCACACCTAGTCTTTTTCCCCAGGTTTTGAGAGCTTTGCTTAATGTCACAAAGCATTTATTTCATGGTCTGTTTTAATTTTCCGTGATGTTTTGGGAGTTCTTGAGTGGTGCAGATGGTTAAAGAGCTGGGTCATTACCTGGAAGGCTGGAGGCTCATACCATCTGAGATGTATCTAGGCAGAGGCTTGGCAGTCTGCTTCCATAAGATCGGAGCCACGAGAATTCTTTGAAGCACATTGTTTATTCTGCAACACATAGGGTCTCCACGAGTCAGAATTAACTTGCTGACAACTGAGTGTTTTTTTTTTTAATGAAATGTTAACGTTGCATTTAGTGTATGATTCCAGTTGTAATGAGAGATTTCTAAAAGTACTGGAAAAAAGGTACTTATGTCCTTTTATTGTAATTTTGTCTGTTTTTGTAACTAGTGATGCTTTTAATGTAATTATTATGCTTTTAATACATAATAGTATGATATGCAGATGAATTCCTTTTAGATGCATATTAATATTCTTTGGAAATTTTTTACATAGGCAGATGCACTCTGTGCCCTGGATGTTTTAAGTTGTGCAGGATTAATAAATCACTTTGGACGTTCAATGTCGGTGGAGAAGATAGATATTAGTCCAGTTTTGCTTCAAAAAGGAAGTACAAAAATTGCCTTATATGGTTTAGGTAAGATGGCCTTATTTTATTATATGTGTGCACATTACCTTTGTGAAATTGGTAAAGTGGTATGACCAATGGAATAGATGGCTGAGGTGGAATGCAGATTATATAACTAGAGATGAGTCATGGTCTTCAAAGTCCAGGGGATAAAAGGCTGGTTTAAGTAGTTACTGAATCACTGAGAATACTGACACAATGTGAAGACATTGTGAGGGAAAGGAGAGGGCAGTTTAGTTAATGGCATCAACTTCCATGGAGCAGGGGGTAGTGAATGAAGAGCAGGAGAACAGCAACCTTCTACCCTAAACCTGGACTGGATGAGGTCATCTCAGAGGCCAGGCAGGTTTCGAGACCAGAGGTTGGAAGCAACAGCCAGAGAACACTGTGGCAGCTTGAGGGAGTTTGCTGATCATGAGGAGAAAGTTCTGCAGTGTGTAGTGAAGGGTTGTAAAGGAGGTGGGGTGTGGAGTAGAATCCAGTTTCTGTGGTGCTTCTAGAGTGAGACAGACTAGGAAGAAAGGCCTGGTGATCTGTGACTGAAAATTAGTCAATGAAAACTTTATGGAACACAGTGGTCCAATCTGGAACTAATCATAGGAATAGTGTAGGGTCAGGCAGCATTTTATTCCGTTGCATAAGGAATAGCAGCTAACAACAAGGAAGACAGAACAGGATGAGGTGAGTTTGTATGAAAACAGGTAACTGAAGAGGTGTGTGACTTTCTGGTGGTGGTAGCAGGCTTTATGGAATTTGTCCTGAGTCTGAAAGTGGGAGGAGCATCCATTATTTAGAACTGAGTTAGCTATCACTAACATAATAAGTAAACAATTAATTGTTTAAACAACTGTGAATTAAAATTCTGAAGATAACATTGTTCCCATTTGGAGAACAAGTGGAGCAAATCTGATTATTCCTTACTGGTGACTGTAACTTGATTGGAAGTTTTAGTCAAATGAATTGCTTTAGTACTTATATGAACCCACTAACTGCTAAGCAGCTGCTGTAACAAACCTGGAACAATGACCATTTGTAAATAAAGATTCCGGATTTCAAATACATCTTTACTAGTAAAATGAAATACTATGAGAAGCACATAATTTAGAAGTGTACTATAGCCAATTTTTAAATCAAAGTTAAGAAAACAGTTTTAAAATAAATATTATATCTGTTTTAGGCTCCATTCCAGATGAAAGGCTCTATCGAATGTTCGTCAATAAAAAAGTAACAATGTTGAGACCAAAAGAAGATGAGAGTTCTTGGTTTAACTTATTTATGATTCATCAGAACCGGTAAAAATAGTTTCTGAAAATTTTTGAGTCCAAGTATCAGAGTTCCCCAAATCTTGGTGGGGTGTTTCCAAGATTATTACCGATTTTGAACCAGTTCCAACATATATCAACCACATATGTATGAGAGCAGAATTGTGTTCCTGGGGTTTTCAGTGACTAATTTTTGGATGTAATTCACCAAGCATTTCTTTTAAGGTTCTTCTGGGTGGATCTTTTAGGTGGGCTTTTCTAATTTTGGTTAGCAGCGGAGTGCATTAACTGTTTGTGCCATGCAGGGACTTCATAAGCATATTACAAGGGGGCTTCAAAAGTTTGTGGGGAAATGGGATTAAAAGATAATGGAATTTTCCCGTGAACTTTTTTTTTTTTTTTT
>NW_006411422.1:0-505 GCF_000296735.1 Chrysochloris asiatica
CTACTTGACAGATCAGTCGTACATATCCATGTACTGAGAGCTACCTATATGACAAATGAGACCACAATGTTCATATACTGATAGCTAGCTACAAAGCAGTGTAGTCCAACATGTCCCTATAAAGGGTACTAGCAACATGGAAGTTGTGTCCAACATGTACATATACTGAGAGCTAGCTACAAGGCAGACAAGTCCAAAATGTTCATAGACAGAGAGCTACCTACATGCAGGGTAGTGAAATATTTCCATATACTAGTTCTAGCTACATGGCAGATGCTTCTAACGTGTCCATATACATAGAGCTAGCTAACAGGCAGTGTAGTGCAATATTTCCATATACAGAGTTCTAAGTACAGGCAGATGAGTCCAATTTGTCTATATACTGAGAGCTAGCTACATGGCAGACAAGTCCAATATGTTCATATATAGAGAGCTACCCACTTGGCAGATCAGTCCAACATATTATGTAGAGAGCTAGTTACATGGCATAGGAGTCCCACATTTC
>NW_006411422.1:3315-3864 GCF_000296735.1 Chrysochloris asiatica
AGATGTGTCCAACGTGTCCATATACTGAGTGCTAGCTACATGACAGAGTAATCCAACATGTCCACATACAGAGTTCTAGCTACAAATGAGATGTGTCCAATGTGTCCATATACTGAGAGCTAGCTACATGGCAGAGTAGTCCAACATTTCCATATACAGAGTTCTATCTACATGGCAGATGTGTCCAATGTGTCCATATACTGAGAACTAGCCACATGTCAGAGTAGTATAACATGTACATATACAGGGTACTAGCTACATAGCAGATGAGTCGAACATATCCATATACAGAGAGCTAGCTACATGCCAAACAAGTCCAATATATCCATATACAGACAGCTAGCTTCTTGGCAGATAAGTCAAACATATCCATATACAGAGAGATAGCTTCATGTCAGAGGAGTCCAAAATATCCATACATAGAGAGATAGCTACATGGCAGGGTAGTGCAACATTTTCATATACAGATGTGTCCAACTTGTCTGTATACGGAGAGCTAGCTAGTGCAACATTTCCATATACAGAGTTCTAGCTACAAGGCAGATGAGT
>NW_006411422.1:8382-9490 GCF_000296735.1 Chrysochloris asiatica
AGTCCAACATGTCCATATACAGAATTCTAGCTACGAGGCAAATGAGTCCAAAGTGTCTATATACAGAGAACTAGCTACATGGCAGGGTAGTGCAACATAATATATACAGAGTTCTAGCTACAAGTAGATGAGTTCAACTTGTCTATATGCAGAGTGCTAACGACATGGCAGAGTAATGCACCATGTCCAAATACAAGGTACTAGCTACATGACAGATGAGTCCAACATGCCCATATACTGAGAGATAGCTACATGGCAGATGACTCCAATATGTTCATATACATTTACAGAGAGCTCCCTACTTGACAGATCAGTCCAACATATCCATGTACTGAGAGTTACCTACTTGGCATATGAGTCCAAAATGTCCATATACTGATAGCTAATTACATGGCAGAGTAGTCCAACATGTCCAAATAATGAGTTCTGGCTGCATGGCTGATGTGTCCAACGTGTCCATATACTGAGAGCTATCTACATGGTGTGTCAGTCTAAATTATCCATGCACAGAGAGCTAGCTACATGTCATACGAGTTTAAAATGTCCATATAAAGAGAGCTAGCTACATGGCTAGTAGTGCATCATTTCCATATACAGAATTGGACATACAAGGCACATGTGTCCAACGTGTCCATATACTGAGAGCTAGCTACATGGCAGACAAGTCCTATATGTTCATATACAGAGCGATAACTACTTGGCATGGTAGTGCAACATTTCCTTAGACAGAGTTCTAGCTACATGGCAGATGTGTCGAACGTGTCCAAATACAGAGCGCTAGCTAGATGGCAGGGATGTGCATCATTTCCCTATACAGAATTCTACTACAAGGGTGATGAATCCAACATGTCTATATACATAGAGCTAGGTACATGACAGAGTAGAGCAACTTTTTCATATACAGAGTTCTAGCTACAAGGAAAAGGATTCCAACATGTTTATTGCAGAGAGCTAGCTACATGGCACGGTAGTGCATCATTGCAATGTACAGAGTTCTAGCAACAAGGCAGATGAGTCCAACTTGTCTATATACAGAGAGCTAACAACATGGAAGGGTAGTACAACATTTACATGTACAGAGTTCTAGCAACATGGTAGATGTTTTCAA
>NW_006411422.1:10735-12183 GCF_000296735.1 Chrysochloris asiatica
CAGATGAATTCAAGCTGTCTATATACAGAGTGCTAGCTACATGGCAGGGTACTGCAACATTTCCATATACAGAGTTCTAGCTACATGGCAGAAGGGTCGAACGTATCCATATACTGTGAGTTAGCTACTTGGTAGAGTAGTCCAACGTGTGCATATACAGAGTACTTGCTACATGGCAAAATAGTCCAACTTGTATATATTCAGGGAGCTAGGTACATGGCAGAGTAGTGCATCATTTCCATATACAGAGTTCAAGCCACATGACAGATGAGTCCAAAGTGTTCACATACTGAAGAGTTAGCTACATGATAGGGTAGTGCAACATTTCCATGTACAGAGTTCTAGCTACAATGTAGATGAATTGGTAGCGTAGTGGTTATGACTCGGGCTGTGAACCTTAAGGTCAGTGGTTCGAAACTACCAGCCGCTCCGCGGGAGAAAGATGACGCTTTCTACTCCCGTAAAGATTTACACCCTTGGAAACCTTATACAGGGTCGCTATAGGTCGGAACTGACTCGATGGCACTTAACAACAACAACAACAATATAAAGAGTGCTAGCTACATGGCAGGGTACTGCAACATTTCCATACACAGAGTACTAGCTACAAGGCAGATGAGTCCAACATGTCCATATTCTGAGCGCTAGCTACATGGCAGATAATCCAATAAGTCATATACAGAGAGCTACCTACTTGGCAGATCATATCCATGTACAGAGAGCTAGCTTCATGGCATATGTGTCCAACGTGTCCATATACAGAGAGCTAGCTACATTGCAGAGAAGTGCATCATTTCCATGTACTGAGTACAAGCTACATGGCAGATGAGTCCAAAGTGTTCATATACTGAGAGTTAGGTACATTTCAGAGTAGTCAATATGTCCAGTTACAGAATTCTAGCTACATGGCAGATGTGTCCAACGTGTCCATATACTGAGAGCTAACTACATGGCAGATGAGTCAAATATGTTCATATACACAGCGCTACCTACTTGGCAGATCAGTCTAACATATCCATATATAGAGAGGTAGCTACATGGAAGACAAGTCCAAAATATCCATATACGTAGAGTTTGCTACATGTCAGTGTAGGGAAACATTTCCATATAGAGTTCCAGATACAAGGCAGATGATTCTAACTTGTCTCTATACAGAGAGATAGCTACATCGCAGAGTAGTGCCTCATTTCCATATACAGAGTTCTAGCTACAGAGCAGATGTGTCAAACGTGTCAATATACTGAGAGCTAGCTACATTTCAGAAAATTCCTATATGTTCATATACAGAGAACTACTTACTAAGGAGCTCTGGTTGTGTAGTGGTTACGGATTGGGCTGCGAACCTTAAGGTCAGCGGTTCGAAACTACCAGCTGCTCCGTGGGAGAAAGATGAGGCATTCTACTCCCGTAAAGATTTACACCCTTGGAAACCCTGTACAGGGTCGCTA
>NW_006411423.1:0-4916 GCF_000296735.1 Chrysochloris asiatica
CTGATTAGACAAGTCTTTTAAATGTTAATATGACAATTAATAAGCAAATACGACACTTTGAAGATTAAGATGCACTAGATACCAAGCCATGGGATTTTTGATCACCTCACGTACATGAATAAGGAAGACCTGAGAACTGATAGTTTTGAATTATTGTGTTGGCTATGAAGATGAAATATACTCTGGAGTGCCAGAAGAATAAACAAATTTGTCTTGGGAGAAGTACAGACAAAATGCTCCTTAGAACAAGGACAGCAAGTTTGCCTTATGTACTTTGGACATGTTTTCAGGAGGGATCGGTCCCTGGAAAATGACATCCTGTTTGTTAAAGTGGAGGGTCAGTGAAAAAGAGATAGACCATAAATGAGATGGCGTGGTACAGCTGCTGACACAAGGGGTTTAAACAGCAACAACTGTGAGTGAGGGTGACATAGGACTGGGAAGTTGCTCCATTCTGTCCTAGATGTATTGGTATGAGTCAGAACCGACTCCACAGTCCGTAACAACAAAACAGTCATAGATGGAAGCATAAATTGGAGATGATGGATGGTACAGAGCTGAAAGGATAAAGGTTTCCTCTCACAGCTGACAGAGGTTTCCTTAGAGCCTGTGCCCTGAATTCCGGCTTCTAACCTCCTGGACTATGAAAAAGTAAATCTCTCTTCTTCAAAGCCACATAGTTGTGGTATTTCTGTGACAGCAGAAATGGACCTCGCTAAGGAGGAAACTATACAATCAGTGAGATCTTTGCATTTTGAGTATCCAGCATAGAACTTGTACCAAGCAGGAGTGCAGTAGAAATGAGTTTGTATAATTAAACAACAAGTAAGAATGCATACTCTGATAAAATAAAAGTGAAAAGATTTAGTGAAGGATTGAAACTGTTCTAACTGGTGACACAAAATGAAATCAAAATACTCCAAAATGATAGAGGAACAAAGCCATCTTTTTATGAAGTAAAATGTTTACCTCATATTTTTATGAGGTAAAATAATCTTATCTCATAATTTATGAAGTAAAATCAAGAAATAAAGGCACAACATTTTGATTGGGAGTTACAAGATCAAGGAAGCCCAAGATAGGACTTTACAGTGGTCACTTAGAAACATGATTGTGGACTATTTGAATTGGTTAGTTTAAAGGGTTATTATTGTTAAGCACCTTTGAGTCATTTCCAACCCATAGTGACCTTGTATAAGGTTTCCAAGGAGTGGTTAGTGAGCTTGAATCTCCCACATTGTGGTTCAAACCAACTTTGCAGTTCAGCACATTGAACCTCCAGCACCACACCAGGACTATGGTTTAAAGGGTGGTCATATGGTAATGGAAAGGAGCTCTGGTAGTGTAGTGGTTACAAGTCCAGCTGATAATCTCACAGTCAGAAGTTTGAAACTACCAGTGGTTTTATTTGAAACTACCAGTGGTTTTGCAGGAGAAAGATAAGACTTTCTGTTCCTGTAAAGAAACTGGATCCCTATGAGCCAGATCGACTTCATGATACATAACCACCACCATGTTAATGGAGTTCTGTTGTGGCTTTGGAGGATAAGTACTGGACCTCAAGGTTGGCTTAAACCATAAGGATGACTGTTCAAACTCACCAGCCCCTCCTCAGAAACCCTATCCAGGCTTGCTATGAGTTGGAACTGACTCAGTGGCACTTAGCAACAATAAGGTATTAGCTTTAAAATATTTTCTGAGGGCTGCTGAGGGAATTTCTGAGTATTCCCTTAGGAACATTCTTTCCATATCTTTATCTTAATCACAGAGGAAATGTTTCCTTTGTTATGTGCTTAAGTTTGTCTAAGGATTTGACATTGCATAGGAAATCCTTTCTTATGCACCAAAGTCTGTCCAAGGATTTGATGGCTGTCAGACAAATAAATAAGCAAAAAGCTAAAAGGAGCTCTGATAGCCTAGTGGTTTCCAGTCAGGCGGCTAATTTCACCGTCAGTAGTTTGAAACTACTAGAGATTCCATGGGAGAAAAATGAGACTTTCTGTTCCTGTAAAGATTTTCAGCCTCAGAAACTCTATTCAGAGTTGCTATGAGTCAGAACCAACTCCAAGGCATGTAGCCACTACCAAGATGGAGTCAGGGGTCATACCTGGGCTGATCATTCTTGTATAAGTAGAGCATCAGAACATCAATTTTTGGAACTCTTACACAGTAGAAAGAATTAAATTAAAAAAAAAAAAAAATTTCTGTGTACTTTCAAACAGTCCTGCTAAAGGCTTGTGAAATTGTATAGGTATGTACTGAACAATGATTTATGAATGCTCTCATCCTGCCTCTGACCTATATAGATTTTTGCTTTTTTTTTTAGTAGCTTTCCTCCCTCAGCATGATACATCTTAATAAAGAAGTCAGCACAGCAATGTACTCCTTATAATCTTGCAAAAAAATTTTTTTTCTTTCTTTCTTATTTTCAAACATTTATGTTAGGAGATTGGGTTTATTTTCCAATCATGCAAAATAATGTTGATAAAACTCAGAGGCAAATAAAACAAGAAACATCAAGAAACAAGTTTATTTTATTTTAAATTGCATTTGTACACATCTTTTTCTAATTATAAGAAGTATGTGCTCATTGTAGTAAATGTATAAAAACAAATTCACAATAAGAAAAAAAGATGTTTATAATTATCCCACCTCTAAAAATAGAAGTAAAACCCTGTTAATTTGTGTGTGTTCTCTCTTTTTATCTCACTCCCTCTCTCTTCCTGTTTTCCTTGTTATTCCATGTGACAGATTAGAATGGTCCCATAGGACTTTCTTGGTTGTAGTCTTGGTGTGGTACTGCAGGGTAATGCACGGGACTGCAAGGTCAGTTTGAACTGCAAGGTCGGTTGTTCAAGCTCATCAGCCTTTCCTTGGAAACCCTATACAGGGTTGCTGTGAATCAGAACCAACTCAATGGCACTTAACAATAACAACAAAATTCCTGGTGTGGTGCTATAGGATAATCAATGACTGCTAACGACAAGATTGGCAGTTCAAGCTCACAAGCCGCTCTTTAGAAACACTTTACAGGGTTGCTATGAGTCTGATCCTATAGAGCCACACAAGGAATCCATCAAAAGGCTTTGCCAAAGAGTAAAAAGAGAACCTACAAACTGGGGAGGAAGGGGAAGGGGGGAATTGCCAATGACAAATCTGACAAGGATCTAGTCTCTAAAATATATAGAAAAATTCAAAACCTCAACAATGAAAAATTCAATCAAAAATGGGAAAAAGATACCAACAGATACTTCACCCAAAAAGGCAGTCAGACAGCTAGCAAACACACGAAGAGATGCTCACAATCATTAGTCAGTGTAGTTAGGTGCTGCGGAGTCAGTTCTGATTCAGTGATCATGTGTATGATAGAACGAAAACTTCTGGTCCTGTGCCATTGGTGTCACAATTGTTGCTATGTTGAGACCATTGTTGCAGCCATTGTGTCATGAGTTTTCCTCTTTTTCACTTAATCTATATTTTACCAATCCTGATCTCCTATAGGGTCTGGTCCCTCCTGATACTAGGTCCAATGTACATTAAACAAAGTCTCAGTTCTTAGATGCATTCTGGCTGTACAAATCCTTAAAGACAGATTTGTTCACTCTTTGGGCAGTCCATGATATGTTCAATATTCTTTGCCAATGCCACAATTCAAAGACAACAATTCTTTTTTATTTTTCCTTATTGATTGCCCAGCTTTCACATATATAGGAGGTGATTGAAATACTGTGACTTGGATCATGCACACCTTAGTCCTCAAAATGTCATCTTTTCATTCTAATAGTTTGTTGTTGGTAGGTGCCATCTCATTGGAGGTCTTCCTCTTTTTCTCTGATCTTCTTTTGATGCTTTCTGCATCATTAGATATTTTGTCCTTAGAATCCTTCAATATTGAAAGTTGAAGCTTGAATTTTTCTTCAGTTCCTTCAGCTTGAGGAATGCTGAGCATGTTCTTTCTTCTCTTTTGGTTTTCTAACTCCAGGTTTTTGCACATATCATTATAATGTTTGTCTTTGTCTTCTAGAGCTTTCTTTTGAAAGTTTCTATTCAGCTCTTTTACCTCCTTATTTCTTCTACTTGCTTTATCATCTCTATGTCGGAGAGCAAGTTTTAGAGTCTCTTCTGACATCCATGTTCTCTAAATTCAAGTGGATATGTGCAAGGCCATATTTGGGCTCTTTTGGACTTGTTTTAATTTTTTTCTACTTCAGCCTGAAATTGAATATAAGCAATTGAAGGGGTGTTCCACAGTCTGTCCCTGGCCTTGTCTTGGCTGATGATATAGAGCTTTTCCACCTTCTCTTTTCACAGATGGAGTCAATTTGATACAGTTCCTATTGACCTAGGTGTTATCTATATTCAAGGCACTCAGTTCAGAAGTAGTTTGTGGAGGCCCTTGAAAGCTTTTGATGGAGCTGATTTTAATGACTGTTAGGACCACAGGGCATCTGGGGAAAGTGTGACTGGTTTTGAGGGTTTCTGGTAGACAAATGCTAGTCCAGTGGCTCTGTAGTTTCTGTAATTCTGGAGCTGAGCTCATCTAGATCCAGGCACCAAAGTCACTCAGCTGTACCCCACCCCCCCCCACTCCCCCTTTCCCCCACTGATGTGGCTTCCAACCATGTGGTTCTGAACTCTTGGACAGCAGGGTCTTCACTAGAGGTGGATGAAGTTGAGAGTTGGCCACATCTCTGGTAACCAGGGAAGCATGTGGAAAAAGAAAGAATCACACCTTTCCTGACACCTATTTGAGTCTGCTCTGTCAGGCTACATTTTGTCACCAATGCTGCTCACAAAAATACAAGATTGTCACACTGCATCTGATCAGTCACTCACTAGTCGATCTCCCACCCTCGCCATCCCTGCTCATCCTCTCCTACCAACAAACACTCAATCTACTTCTGTAATGTTTCCTC
>NW_006411423.1:7641-8295 GCF_000296735.1 Chrysochloris asiatica
AACAACAACAACAACATATCATTGTTGTTTGTTAAGTGCTGTTAAGTAGGTTCTGACTCATAGTGACCCTCTATAGGGCTTCCAATGAACAGTTGGTTGATTTGAACTGCTGGCCTTATGGTCCGTAGTCCAGTGCTTATTTTACAGCACCACACCAGGAGTCCAAATGTTGGACATGTATTAAATTGGGCAAAGGGAAAGGCATTATACACAATAGAGAAGAAGTCAGCACAGTGTAGATGCCATGGATGGGATTGTGTCCTCTAAAATGAGTTTTAACTTGCCTGTGACAAGATCTTCAGTGGTTTGGCAGTTTTGTAATGATGCAATGTGGCAATTATGTAATAGTGACATCACCCTCCATTATGTGAACTGACATGAGTGGGATGCAGCTCCCTACTCAGGTCGCAGCCCTGATCTGATGTAAAGGCAGTTGCCCCGGGGCGTGGCCTGCATCACCTTTTTTTTTTTTTTTTTTAGAGTTACTGTATTTATTTGAGCTTAAAGGAGACTTCAAAAATTTCATGGAAGCATGTCATTATCTTCTAATTACATTTTTAAAAAAAAGTTTGTGTTGTAATTTGAGTGATAGTTTTACATGGGAGAGCATCAGTTTTACTCCACTGTTTTATGGCAATGATTACAATCTCCTCT
>NW_006411423.1:10560-11100 GCF_000296735.1 Chrysochloris asiatica
ATATTTGTCCTTTTGTGACTAATTTCACTCAGCATAATGTCCTGAAGATTCATCCATGTTATGTGGTGGTTTGCAGTTTCCTTGTTATTCTTCAAGGTAGCATCATATTTTATTGTGTGTATGTACCAAAGCCTGTCTCCATCTTTTTGCTATTGTGAATAGTGCTGCTATGAACATTGGTGTACATATATCTACTTGTGGTACTGCATCACCTTTTAACTTATAAGAGATCAGAGTAGAAAGATAAGAACAGAGAAGGAGGGACCTACTACCAGCAACAAAGAAGAGCTGGGAGTGGAGTATGTCATTTGTACCCAGGGTCTCTGCACTAAGAAACTTAATTATGCAGGGGAAGACTGATGCCAAGACACATGGGAAATTCCAAGGAATTCCAGGCCTACCTATGCTTAAAAGAAACAAGGACCTTCCCTCAGAGCCAACAGAAAGAGAAAGCTTTTCCCTAAAGCTAGCACACTGAATTTGGACTTCTGGCTTTCTAAACTGTGGGAATAGATTTCTGTTTGTTGATGTCATATATCT
>NW_006411424.1:0-1591 GCF_000296735.1 Chrysochloris asiatica
TCTATTCTCTACCCTGTGCTCTATCCCTCCCTCCTCTGCTCTCATCCCATACATCCCCGTGATCAGCTATTATATATATAGTCCCCCCTCCCCTTTTGGGTGGGTTCTTTTTCTTAGTCTTTTACAATAATGGTCTTATGCAGTATTTCTCCTTTTGTGACTGACTAATTTCATTCAACATAATGTCCTCAAGCTTTATCCATGTTATGCGGTGGCTTGCAGCTTCCTTGTTGTTCTTCAAGGTAGCATAGTATTTCATTGTGTGTATGTACCACAGTTTGTTTATCCGTTCTTCAATTGATGAGCATTTAGGCTGTCTCCATCTTTTTGCTATTGTAAATAGTGCTGCTATGAACATTGGTGTGCATATATCTTCTCATGTTATGGCTAGTATTTCTTGTGAGTAAATACCAAGTAGAGGAATTGCTGGATCATAAGATATTTCTATTTCCAACCTTCTGAGGATGTGCCATATTGTTTTCCAGGGTGGTTGGACCATTTTTCAATCCCACCAACAATGTAAGAAGGTCCCTGTCTCTCTGCATCCTCACCAGCATTTATTGTCCTTTACTTTGTTGATCTTTGCTGCTATTACTGGTGTGAGATGATACCTCATTGTTGTTTTGATTTGTATCTCTCTGATGGCTAGTGATCGTGAACATTTCTTCATATGTTTGTTGGCTGCCCGGATCTCCTCCTTGGTGAAATGTCTGTTCATGTTCTGTGCCCATTTTTTAATTGGGTTATTTGTCTTTTTCTTGTAGAAGTGTTGTAGTTTTCTATATATTTTAGAAATGAGTCCTTTATTTGATGTGTCGTTGCAAAAGATTTTTTTCCCATTCTGTGGGTTTCTTTTTGACTCTTTTGGTGAAGTCTTTTGATGCACATAAATTTTTAAATTTTAGGATATCCCAATCATCTATTTTGTGTACTTTTGTTTGTGTAATTTTCAAAATATTTGGTAGTCCTTGTATGCCCTGAATTAGAGCACTCACATTTGTCACTATTTTTTCATTGATGACCTTTATAATTCTGGGATTCACATTTAGGTCTTTAATCCATGCTGAGTTCATTTTTGTATAGGATGTGAGGTAAAGGTCTTGTTTCAATCTTTTGCATATTGCTTTCCAGTTCTGCCATGCAATATACCTTTGTCAAAAATTAGTTGGCTGTATGTGGATAGATTAAGTTCTGGATTCTCGATTCTGTTCCAATGATCAGTGTATCTTTCATTGTACCAGTACCAGGCTATTTTGACCACTGTAGCCATGTAGTAATTTTTGAAATCAGGGAGTGAGAAGCCTCCAACCTTGTTGTTCTTCTTAAGCAGTGCTTTGCTTATCCTGGGTCTCTTTCCTTTCCATATAAAATTAGTAATTGTCTTTTCCATCTCTTTGAAGAATGTTGGTGGAATCTGGATTGGGATTGCATTATATGTGTAAATTGCTTTGGGCGGTATTGACCTTTTCACAATATTGAGTCTTCCTATCCAGGAACATGGTATGTTCTTCCACTTCTGTAAGTCTCTTTTGGTTTCTTATAGTAGTGTCTTGTAATTTTCTTTGTATAAGTCCTTTGTTTCTCTGGTTAT
>NW_006411424.1:2358-7014 GCF_000296735.1 Chrysochloris asiatica
ATTTTTGCATCTATGTTCATGAGGGATATTGGTCTATAATTTTCTTTCTTAGTGATGCCCTTCCCTGGTTTTGGTATGAGGGTTATGCTTGCTTCATAAAAAATATTAGGAAGTTTTCCACCCTCTTCTATATTCTGGAATAATTTGAGTAGAATTGGTGACAGCTCTTCCCTGAATGTTTGATAGAACTCACCCGTGAAGCCATCTTGGCCTGGACTTCTTTTTGTTGGGAGTTTTTTTTATGACCTGATCAGTTTCTTCTTTTGTTATAGGTCTGTTCAAGTTTTCTACTTCACTCTGAGTAGGTATAGGTAGGTTGTGTTTTTCTAAAAATGTATCCGTCTCTTCTAAGTTTTTGAATTTGTTGGAACACAACTCTTCATAGTATTCTGTTATTATCCTTTTGATTTCGTTTGGTTCCATTGTGACATTGCCCATGTGGTTTCTAATGAGAGTTATTTGTGTCCTCTCCTTCTTTTCTTTTGTTAGTTTTGCCAATAGTTTGTCAATTTTATTAGTCCTTTCAGAGAACCAGCTTCTTGTCCTGTTGGTTGTATCTATAGTTTTTCTGTTTTCTATTTCATTTATTTCTGCTCTTATCTTTATTATTTCTTTTCATTTGGTGATTCTAGGTTCCTTCTGTCAGCCTGTTTCTAATTGTTGCAGATGCAGTGTTAATGTGCTAATTTTGGTTCTTTTTTCTTTTTGGATGTGCACATTTATTGCAATAAATTGTCCTTTCAGCACCACTTTCGCCATGTTCTGAAGATTTTGGTATGTTGTGTTTTCACTCTAGTTTGTTTCTAGGAACTTTGTGAATTCACAATTAATTTCTTCTTTTACCCAGTTGCTTTTCAGCAGGGTGTTGTTCAGTTTCCATGTATTCGACTTTACTGCCTTAGTCTTCTTGTGGTTGATATCTAGTTTTATAGCATAGTGGTCTGAAGAGATGCTTTGTAGTATTTTGATGTTTGTAAGTTTATGGAGGCTTGCTTTGTGACCTAAGACATGGTCAATTCTGGAGAATGTTCCCTGTGCATGGGAGAAGAATGTATATTGTGCTGTTGTTGAGTTGAATGCTCTGTACATATCTTTGAGGTCAAGTTGGTTGATTGTGTTGTCTAGTTCATCTGTAACTTTGTTGAGTTTCTTTCTGGTTGTTCTGTCCCTTTTTGAAAGTGGTGTATTAAAATCTCCCACTATAATTGTAGATTTATCTATGTCTTTCTTCATGTCTAGTATGGTTTGCTTCATATATCTTGGTGCTCTTTTATTGTGAACATAGATATTCATTATGGTTATGTCATCTTGCTCAATTGACCCTTCAGTCATGAGATAGTGTCCTTCTTTATCTCTTATGCTGGTTTTTGTCTTAAAGTTTACTTTATCAGAGATTAGTATTGGCACTCCTGCTTGCTGATTGTTGCAGTTAGCTTGGTATATTTTTTTCCATCCTTTAACTTTTACTCTGTTTTTGTCTTTGTGTGTAAAGTGTGCTTCTTGCAGGCAGCATATTGAAGGCTCTTGTTTTCTTATCCATTCTGCCACTCTCTGTCTCTTCACTGGTGCATTTAATCCAATGACATTCAATGGAATTATTGATAGGCATGAATTAATTGGTGCCATTATGTTAATTTTTAGTAGTGTTGTTCGTTCCTTTGTTCTACATGCCTTCTTGGGCTGAGTTTGTGTTTTTTGTGCTACTTTTTTTGTCATTTTCTTCTTAGTTTTCATATTTGCTTGTTCTGCTTGGAAGTTAATTTTCATGTTAAGTTGTGAAGTATTAACTTTATTTGACGTTACCTTATAGTCTATTAACTTTTCCCTCCATTTAAGACAATCTTTTGTGTCCTGTAATCTACCTGACCTCCTCACCACCTGGGTCTCTGTTCCAATGTATTTCCCTTCTTTGACATTGTTGTTAATTTGATCTTCGGTTGACCTCCCAGCTCCTTTGAGTTTATTGTTGTGATTTTGTTCTGTTCTGGACTCTGCTATCTGTCATCTGAGTTGCAGGTGGTGTTGCCATGCCTGTCGATCTCTGGTTGTTGGTTTTCAATCCAAAGAACTCCCTTTAGGATGTTTTGAAGTGCTGGATTGACTTTGACAAAATCTCTTAGCTTCTGTTTATCCTGGAATGTTTTGATTGCGTCATCATACTTGATTGACTGTTTTACTGGATAGACGATTCTTGATTGGCAGCCTTTTTCTTTTAGAATTTTGTATATGTCTCCCCATTGCCTTCTTTCCTGCATAGTTTCTGCTGAATAGTCAAAGCTTAATCTGATTTGCTTGTCTTTGTAAGTAACATTTCTCTTTTCCCTGGCTGCTTTCAGGATTCTGTCCTTGTCTATGATTTTGAAGAACTTGATTATTATATGTCTTGTTGATTTTCTTTTGGGGCCTATCCTTGCTGGGTATGTTTGGCTTCTTGAATGTTGATCTTCTCATCTTTTAAGATTTTAGGGAAATTTTCTTCCAGAAGCTCTTCCACTATCTCCTCTTTGGAGTTCTCTGATTCTCCCTGTTTCAGAATGCCAATAGTTCTTAAGTTGTTCCTCTTTTGTTATCCAGCATGAATCTTGGACTCTCTTCAGATTTTTTTAATCCTTCTTTCTGCTTGGTCTTTTATCTTAGCAGTATTAAGAGATTTGTCTTCCAGCTCGCTGGTTCTGGCTTCCATCTCTTCAATTCTGCTCCTTTCCTTTTTCAGTGTATTGTGTATTTCTGATATTTTATTATTAATCATCTGGACCTCTTTTTACAGGTTTTGAATTGTTTCCAATGCTGTATCAATCTTGTTTGATTGTTCTTGCAGTACTTTCCTGACTTCTTCCTTGTTTTTCTCCACTCCTTTGAGAAGCATTTGAGTTTGTTTCTATATCATTCTTCTGAAATCCTTCTCAGGCAAATCCAAAACCTGCTCTTCTTCTTCTGGGAAGTCTTTGTCTGTCTCCAGCGCATTTGTCTCAGTTACTCTTTTCTGGTTTGGGACATGTTTTGAGATCATTTGTTGCATTTGAGATCTTTTATTTGTCATTTCCAGTGGTTATGTGAGTTTTTAAATGCTTAAACGGATGTTTGTTGTTGTGTTATTAAGCTTACTGGGTGTCTTCTGGTGGATGTGATCAGGAGATACACTTCCCTTTTTGCATGTAACATTTAGCAGCTGTTATTGGCTCTTGTTTCAATGGTGGAATATTATGGGGTATGCTTGTAGCTTGGCTATGTGGCCATGATTGCTGTCTCTTCTTGGGTAACGTTGGGAGAAAAAGCTCTCACCTCCAGGAAAAATGTGTGATCAAAAGGCCCCAAAGTAGAAGCAATATAAAAGCTGTGACAAGAACTTCCACTTTGAAACAAAAATAAAACTGTGGCCCATTGTTCAGTCGCCTTGCTACACAGACAGTGTGTGTGCACCATAGAGGCCTCCAGCAGTGGATGGGGGTGTCCACTCACTCAGACCTCTCTAGTCACCACTGTAGAGGTGTGCAGATAGATATTGAGAAGTTAATGGGAGAAAGATTGTTTACTATTTTTATCTCTGGAGGTCAGTTAAGTATCTGCGTGTGCACAGTGTAATTCTTGAAATAGTTGCCTCTTTTTATGTTGGGGTTTTACAGATTGTTCATATGATTTGTATGTCAGGCCAAGCCTGCTTTTTTTCTTGGTGGGTGGGCAGGGGTTAATGGTCCTGTACAAGTTAACTTTAGGGCTGGGACCCACAGGCAGAAGTCAAAAGTAGCAGCCAAAGAATCTGCCCTTGGGCTGATGGGACTCTTTCTGTCTGTGCAGTGGGAAAGCTGTGGTCTCAACACTGGAATTTTTTGGGGGTGTGCACTCACCCGCCTGAAGGTGTGCGTGCTGGGCAAAGAAGGCAAGACAGGGAAGAGGAAGGGAAACCATGTATAATCCCCCTAACCTCCTTTTGCAAATGTCACTGAACTGCTTTTAGGGCCGGTTTCCTGTGCCAGTCTGGCTGTAGCTCCGCCCTCTGACTCCCCATTTCCCCTACCCCCTCACCCCCCTCTACCCCACCCCTCAGGTGGGATGGCCACAGAGGGAGTCCTGTGCTGTGACCAATTTCCAAATCACAATATTTTCCTTTATACCGTGGTTTTTCCCACTAGCTATTGCAGGAAACTGACACCCCGAATCTTATGCTAGATCCAGAGCTCTGGTTCAGTTTTGTGAGAGCAGTGTCTCTGGGTTTTCAGTCTTTCCC
The DNA here is from genome assembly GCF_000296735.1 of Chrysochloris asiatica. Lineage (NCBI taxonomy): Eukaryota > Metazoa > Chordata > Mammalia > Afrosoricida > Chrysochloridae > Chrysochloris > Chrysochloris asiatica. The sequence continues at coordinate 6,584 of NW_006411424.1, forward strand.
CCATGGAGCTTGTCCTACCTGACTCTGCTCTGCCACTACCAACCCAGAAGTCCTTCATTTGATTTTTTGCTTGCAGCTTTCAGAAACAATGATTGTAGATCCAAGTGAACAAAATCCTTGACAACCTGAATCATTTTTCTTGTTTATTGTGATGTTAGTTATCGATTCATTTGTGAGGATTTTTTTTTTTTTCCTTTATGCTGAGGTTGAATCCAGATTGAAGTGGTATTCTTTAGTCTTCATCAATAAGTATCTTCTTCTATTTCTTGAGAACTTTTAAATTCTCTAAATCTGGAAGACAATTTTTTTTTTGTAGAAATATTTACATTGTATATAATAAATTTCTCAAGCTGGGGGAACTGAAGAAAAAATTCAAGCCTCGACTTTCGCTATTAAAAGATTCACTGGGCAAATTATTGAATGATGCAGAA
>NW_006411424.1:8599-10343 GCF_000296735.1 Chrysochloris asiatica
TCCGACTCGATGGCACCTGACAACAACAACAACAATATAATAAATTCATCCAAGACCCCTAGAAGCCACCTTAGAATCTGAGTCATAATTTTAAAGGCATAATGACACAATCCAAGCACATTTCTAAAGATGCTGGTGGTGGTGGTGGTGTACCGTCAATTCGGTTCAAACTCATAGTGACCCTGCATAGGGATTCCAAGGAGTGGCTAGTGAGCTTGAACCACTGGTCTTGAGGTTCAAACCAACCTTGCAGTCCAGAGCATTTAACCCATGGTGCCACACCAGGACTTCAAGATGCTTGTAGTATTACATTGATGTGTCTACATCCCCCTCAGGAGTCAAATACTATTTTCCTTTGTTACCAACTGAAGTTTTGCCCATTTTGATTGGATTTGAGCATTTCTCCAGGTCTAATTTCACCTGAGGCAAGCTTCCTACAATCTTAATTTAAGGCCCATTAGGGAGGATGAGAGCAGATGTCTGTATTCCTATCTGCCTAACAATTTCTCTCACCAGCCAAATTGGCTCTTGATGTGTTTATGCAAAGACTTCTGAAAGTAATGCATCATAACATAATGGAGATGGGAAGGGAATTTGTTCTGGAAAACCATAAATCTAACTATAACCAGGGAGACATTATTTTGTTAACAGTGGACTGAATTGGCATTTTGATCATTTCAAAGAATTCTTCATACGTGATAAGTGGGAAAACAACAACAACAACAACAACAACAACAACTCTAGCTGAACTTTCCTGGGAAATTTATACCACCAGTGCCTCAGTTTGTTTATCTATGAAGTATAATTTAGCTAAACCTTTTTTGATTTTGTAACAAAGTTTGTTGTATTTATTAAGCGGAATTGAAAAATTCTTAAAATTTTGTTGTTGTACGCCCTCAACATGGTTCTAACTCACAGCCACCCTATATGTGGTTTCCAAGGCTGTAAATCTTTATGGGAGCAAAAAAGACTCATCTGTCTCCTGTGGAGTGGATGGTGGACTCGAACCACTGACCCTGAAGCTAACAGCACAATGCACAATCCACTATGACACCTGTTGTTGTTGTGGAGTGCTGTTGAGTTGGTTCTGACCCATATCGATCCTGTATAGCCTTTCCAAGGAGCGACTGGTAAGCTTCAACAGCTGACCTTGCTAATCAAACCAACTTTGCAGTCCAGCACATTAACCCACAGCACCACACCAGGACTCCTAACAAAGGGTAGAAGATCAATATATAAGTGTAAATAGTTAATTGCAAGTAAACCAATATTTTTGGTACCCTGTCAATATCCTGTGCTGACCAAGTGAAAATGCAGTTCCTTACATATATATTGAGCACAGTGGCTCCAGAGAGTAACCCTGAACTGCAAACCACAAGCAAATCACCAGGTCTTTCTCTTAAGGAGTTTTACTTCCTCTTTGCCAATTTGGATGCCGTTAATTTCCCTGTCTTGCCATATTGCTCTTGCTAAGACTTCCTGTACAATATTGAATAGGAGTGGTGACAAAGGGCATCCTTATCTGGTTCCTGTTCCTGTTCGCAGAGGGAAGGTTTTCAATCCCTCCCCATTGAGAGTAATGTAGGCTGTTGGTTTTGTATATATGCTCTTTATTATGTTGAGGAATTTCCTTTCAATTCCTATTTTGTTGAGCGTTTTTATCAGAAATGGATGTTGGATTTTGTCAAATGCCTTTTCTGCATCAATCAATATGATCATGTGGTTCTTTTCTTTTTTCTTATTT
>NW_006411424.1:22864-23445 GCF_000296735.1 Chrysochloris asiatica
GTCAAATGCCTTTTCTGCATCAATCAATATGATCATGTGGTTCTTTTCTTTTTTCTTATTTATATGGTGGATAACGTTGATAGTTTTTCCAATGTTGAGCCATCCTTGCATCCCTGATATGAATCCCACTTGATCATGATATATTATCTTTTTGATGTGCTGCTGGCTGAATTCTGTTGGCTAGGATTTTGTTGAGGATTTTTGTGTCTATGTTCATGAAGGATATTGGTCTATAATTTTCTTTCTTAGTGATGTCCTTCCCTGGTTTGGGTGTGAAGGTTATGCTTGCTTCATAAAATGTATTAGGAAGTTTTCCATCCTCCTATATATTCTGGAATAATTTGAGTAGAATTGGTGACAGCTCTTCCCTGAATTTTGATAGAACTCACCAGTGAAGCCGTCTGGGCCTGCACTTCTTATGGTTGGGAGTTTTTTTATGACCTGATCAATTTCTTCTATTTTTATGGGTCTGATCAAGTTTTCTACTTCACTGTGTGTAAGTTTAGGTAGGTCATGTTTATCTAAAAATGTATCCATCTCTTTTAAGTTTCCAAATTTGTTGAAGTACAACTCTTCATAGT
>NW_006411425.1:0-626 GCF_000296735.1 Chrysochloris asiatica
AAAGTATTTCTTACCAGTCCAGTTTGAGAATGTCAGCAGAAGACTCTGATGCCTAACCCTGGAGGGATTTCTGAGGCTCATGGGAGGGCTTATCTGACTGGTTCTTGGTGGTGGTACTGTTTGGGGCATGCAAAACAACCAATGCCTCATATATCAGCTTCTGTGAAATCACTGTTGACTATTGCCCTTACTAGGTGTCTGTATCATCCTCATTATTGATATTATGCTTGAACCCACTGTGTCAGTCCATCTCACTGGGGGTCTTCCTCTTTTTTGCTGACCCTCTGCTGTATCAAGCATGATGTCCTTCTCCAGGGGCTGGTCTTTCCTGATAACATGTCTTCAGTATGTGATGCAGAGTTTCGCCATCCTCACACTCTAAGGAATATTCTGGCTGTCCTCTTTCTGAGACTAATTTGTTAGTCTTTTTTTGGGCAATCCATTACTTAAAAACAAAAACACATAAAGTGTCCCATCTTCTATGGTTTCTTACAAAGGCATTTAGTCATATCTGGCCCTTCCCTACCTGGATAAATGCACACTAGGATGTAACATGTGTCTCCCATTCTGAATTCTTCTGAATCTTCTCACAATATTTGTCTCTTGGGTTCTAATTTTTTTTTTTT
>NW_006411425.1:4295-4769 GCF_000296735.1 Chrysochloris asiatica
CTCTCTAATGGCTAGTGATCATGAATATTTCTTCATTTGTTTGTTGTCTGCCCGGATCTCTTCCTTAGTGAAGTGTCTGTTCATGTCCTGTGCCCACTTTTTAATTGGGTTATTTGTCTTTATCTTGTAGATGTGGTGTAGTTTCGTATATATTTTAGAAATGAATCCCTTGTCTGATGTGTCATTAAAAAATATATTTTCCTCCCTTTGGACTCTTCTGGTGAAGTATTTTGATGTACATAAGTTTTTAATTTTTAGTATGTCCCAATCATCTATTTTGTCTCTTATGTTTGTGTGGATTTCAAAATGTTTTGTAGTCTGTGTATTCCCTGAACTAGTGCCCTCATATTTGTCCCATTTTTTTCATTGATGGCTTTCATAATTCTGGGGTTCATATTTAGGTCTTTAATCCATGTTGAGTTGGTTTTTGTAAAAGGTGTGAGGTGAAGGTCTTGTTTCAATCTTTTGCATATC
>NW_006411425.1:5587-12094 GCF_000296735.1 Chrysochloris asiatica
AGGGCATCCTTGTCTGGTTCCTGTTCACAGAGGGAAGGCTTTCAGTTTCTCTCCATTGAAAGTAATATAGGCTGTTTGTTTTGTATATATACTTCTAATTATGTTGAGGAATTTCCCTACAATTCCTATTTTGTTGAGTGTTTTTTATCAGGAATGGATGTTGGATTTTGTCAAATGCCTTTTCTGCATCAATTGATATAATCATGTGGTTCTCTTCTTTTTTCTTATTTAATTGGTGGATAACATTGTTCGTTTTTCTACTGTTGAACCATCCTTGCATCCCCGATATCAATTCCATTTGATCATAATGTATTATCTTGGGTTCTAATTTCAGTTGACATGACCCTCTTCCTTTCATCTCTTCTCCATGTTTACTTTTTGTTTGCTTCTCAGAGTTATAGTCCTGTTAGGACTCAAGTAGGTGTTGGCAGGTTTGTGGGTGGTCAGATCCTATTTTGGTCACAGCTCTGCCAAGATGCTTTGACCTGAGATTGACAGATTGATCATGGCCCACTTGATCCCCATCTATGATCAGCTCAGTCTGCCCAGACTCACGAGTCTTTCCTTGCCTGGGAAAGGGGCACTGTGGACTCTGGCTGGTAGTTGATCCTTTCTTACCTTTTGGAAAGCAGAGTCCTTTGCCTCTATTCTGTCTTCTGTCCTGGCTCTGTAGGCTCCTTGTTCCTGGCTCCTTAATGGGGAGTTTTCTAACAGTCTACCCCTTGATCTGGCTAGTTTCTATCCCTTTTCTTGATTCCATTCAGCTTTGACTTCAGCATACAGGACTTCAGTCACTGGTTCTGGGAAGTATTGTGGCCTAGTACAAAATTCAAACTTTTATGAAGATGTTGCTAAACTCCCTTCTCTTCTTTTCCATGAGCATTTTTTATTTATCTTCACATGAATGAGACCATTCTGCATTTACCTTTTTGTGTTTTCCTTTTTTTAAACTAAAATGCTAGACAATAAATAGTTCTTCATGTCTAAAAACTTTTTAAAAACATGCTTTTTAATTGACTGCATAATATTTCATTGGTTGGCTTTGTCATGATTCATTTAACCAATCTTTCTGTATTCCAGTTTTCTCTTATTATAAACAATACCAACAGGAACATCTTTGAGATACAGATCTTTTTAATATTTAAAATTATTTTATTTTGGCAAATTTGCTAAATAATATATAGCAATAGATTCACAAAATAAAATTATTTCATCAAATAATTGGAATATTTACAGAGATTTTGAAGCCTATTTTCAAATTGCTATCTGAAACAATCCACCACTTGTCTCTCAGTTTCTCATACTGTGTTGTCCTGATGCTGGAAATTATGTCACCAGTATTTAAAATATCAGCATGGTCACCCAGAATGGGCTTATTGTGGAACTTTGAGACTAAGACAGACTAGGAAGAAGGAGAAGCAAACCACTTCTGATGGATAGCTTCTGCAAACCTTATGAATAACAGCAGAACATTGTCTTATATTGTAATGGAAGATGAGTCCATCAAGTTGGAAGGCACTCAAAATATGAGTGAGGAAGAGCTGATTCCTCAAAGTAGAACTGATTTAATGTTGTGAATGGAGCAAAACTTTCAAGACCTTCATTTGCTGATGACTCATAACTCAAAATGAGAAGAAAGCATTCATTAATAATCAGAATGAGGAATGTAAGCAGCATGGCTCTAGGAAAATTGGAAGTTGTCAAAAATGAAAAGGAATGCATAGAGATTTGATATCCTAAGCATTTGTGAGCTGAAATTGACTGGTATTGGCCATTTTTGGCAATCATATGGTTTACTCTGCTGGAATGACAAATTGAAGAGGCATAATATCACATTCATTGTCAAAAAAAAAAAAAAGTATTTCAAGATCTCTTTTGAAGTGTAATGTTGTCTGTGACCTACAATAAAGACCTATTCATAAGGTTTTCAGTGACTAAATATTTAGAAGTAGTCCGTCTCTTCTTCTTCCTAGTCTGTCATCATCTGGAAGCTCAGCTGAAACCTCTCCACTGTGGGTGGCCCTGCTGGTATTCAAAATACCATAGGCATAGCTTCTGAATCATAGCAACATGAAAGCCAACACAGTATGACAAATGACAGACAAGTACCAATAGACAATATGACAAACTTACAGAGGAGACTCCAAAACAAGCTCTCCAGCATAGAGATGCTAAAACAAACGGAAGAAATGAGGAGGTAAGAGAGCTGACCATTACAAAGGGCAGCTCTAGAAGAAAAGTCAAATATTATAAGGAAATGTGCAAAGACCTAGAGTTAGAAACCGAAAGAGAAGAACACACTCAGCATTTCTCAAGCTGAGGGAACTGAAGAAAAAAAAAAAAAATCAAACCTAAACTTGCAACATTGAAGGATTCTATGGGCAAAAGATTGAATGATGCAGAAAGCTTCAAAAGAAGATGGTAGGAATACAGAGTCACTGTACCAAGTAGAAATGGTTGATGTTCAAACATTTCAAAAGGTAGCATATTATCAAGAACCAATGATACTGAAACTATCATTGAAGGTGCATTGAAGGCATTGGCAAAGAACAAGGCTTTAGGAATTGATGGAATATAAATGAAATATTTCAAAATGGATGCAGCACTGGAGGTACTTACTTATCTATGCCAAGAAATTTGGAAGACAATTACCTGACCAAATGACTATAATAGATCCATATTTGTGTCCATTCTAAAGAGAGGTGACCCAGTGATTACAGAGATCATTGGACAATATTATTAATATTACATGCAAGTAATATTTTGCTAAAGACAATTTAAAAAACAGCTGCAACCATATATTGACAGAGAACTTCCAAAGGTTCAAGCTGGATTCAGGAGAGGACATGGATTGAAGGAAATCACTGCTGATATCAGATGGATCTTGGCTGAAAGCAGAGAGTACCAGAAAGATGTTTACTTGTACTCTATTGAGCATGCAGAGGCTTTTGATTGTGCAGATCATGACAAGTTATGGACAACATTGTGGAAAATGAGTGTCCAGGAACACTTAAATATGCTTAGGAGAAACCTGTATTTCAAATATGAGGCAGCTGTTCTAATAGAACAAGGGAACACTAAATGGTTTAAAGTTAGGAAAGGTGTGTACCAGGGTTGTATTCTTTTACCATGTTTATTCAATCTGTGTGCTGAGCAAATAATCTGAGAAGCTAGAGATGATACAACCTTGCTTGATGAATGTAAAGAGGACTTAAATTATTTTAAAGTACCATAAGGAGCTCTGGTAGCGTAGTGGTTACAAATTGTTCTGTGAACCTTAAGGTCAGCAGTTCAAAACTACCAGCTGTTCCACAGGAGAAAAGATGAGGCTTTCTGCTTCCATAAAGATTTACAGCCTCGGAAACCCTGTACAGGATTGCTATGAGTCGGTTCTGACTCCACGGCACATAGCCACCACCACCTCCATTAAAAGTACCATGGACTGCCAAAAGAACAAACCAGTCCGTATTGGAAGAAGTACATCCAGAATGCTCCATAGAAGCCAGCCTAACCAGATTTTATCTTTCATACTTTGGACATATTATCAGGAGGGTCCAGTCCTGGGAGAAGGATATCATGTTTGGTAAGGTGAAAGGTTGGAGAAAAAGAGAAAATCTCTCATTGAGATGGATTGGCACAGTGGCAGCAGCAATCGACTAACTGTAATAACTGTGAGGTTGAAGCAGGACCAGGCAGTATTTCATTCTTTTGTGCATAGGGTTGCTATGAGTGGATACTGACCCGATGGCAGCTAACAACAACACAGTCAAGGCCAGCTAACACCACTATAAGCCCTGGTGTGACTCTGTAGGATGAGCACTGGACTGGTAACCTCAAGATTTGTTGTTGTTTTTAAGTGCCGTTGAGTCGGTTCCAACCCACAGCGACCCTGTATTGGGTTTCCGAGGATCAACTGGTGAGCTTGAATCACCAACCTTGCAGTTCAAACAGCTTTACAGTCTGGCACATTAACCCACAGCGCCACAGCAGGACTCAAGGTAGGCAGTTCAAATCCATCAGTCACTCTCAGAAACCCTATACACATTCACCATGAGTCAGAACTGACTCCACAGCACGCCAACATATAAGAATTCCACTATTACTCACATTTATGCACCAATACCTAAAGCCAGTGATGATGAACTTATTCAGTCTGAAATTGATCAAACATACAGTCAAGATATATTAATAATTACTGGTGACTGTAGTGTAAAGGTTGGAAGCAAAGAGAAAAGATCAGTAGTTGGAAAATATGGTTTTGGTAATAGAAATGATACTGGAGATTGTATGATACAATTTTGTATGACCAGTATTTTCTTTATTGCAAACATCTTTATTAACCAATACAAAAGACGACTATGCATATGGATCTCAACTGATGGAATATAAGAAATCAGATTGACTACATCTGTGGGAAGACATGATGGGAAACCTCCATATAATCAGCCAAAACAAGGCCAGGGAAGACTGTGTAATAGATCATCAATCGCTTATATGCAAGTTCAGGCTATAGCTAAAGAAAATTAAAACAAGTCCATGAGAGCCAACATATGACTTTGACCATATCCCACTGGAATTTAGCTATCATCTGACAAACAGATTTGATGCATTAGACACTAATTACTGAAACCAGAAGAGTTGTGTGATGGCATCAATATTATCTATCATACAGGAAGACAGCAAAAGGTCATTAAGAAGACAAGAAAGAAGGAAACATCTAAAATAGATGTCAGAAGAGACTCTGAAACTTGCTCTCCAACGTAGAGATGCTAAAGCAAATGGAAGAAATGAGTAATTAAAAGAGCTGAAGAGAACATGCTTTTTTTTTTTTTTTAAACCAAAGAGCACCATGAGAAGTCAAAGTCAACTATTATAATGAAATGTGCAAAGACCTGGAATTAGAAAACCAAAAGGGAAGAATATGCTTCGAATTTCCCAAGCTGAGATAATTGAGGGAAAAATTAAAGTATCGACTCTCAATGCTGAAGAATTCTATGGACAAAATATTGAATGATGCAGAAAGCATCAAAAGAAGACAGAAGGAATACACAGAGTTACTGTACCCAAAATAAATGGATGCTGTTCATACATTTCAAGAGATGCTTTCGATTGTGTGAATCATGACAAACTATGGACAACATCACAGAGAATGAGTATTCTGGAACACTTAATTGTGTTCATGAAGAACCTGTACATAGCCAAAGAGGCAGTTGTTCCAACAGAACAAGGGGGCACTGAATAGGTTTAAATCAGTAAAGGTGTGTGCCAGGGCTGTATTCTTTCACCATACTTATTCAGTCTATATGCTGAATAAATAATCTGAGAAGCTGGATTATGTGAAAAAGAACATGTCATCAGGATTAGGGGAAGGCTCATTAACGACCTGTGATATGCAGATGATACAACCTTGCTTGTTAAAAGTGAAGGGGACTTAAAATATTTACTGATGAAGTTCAAAGACCATAGTCTTTGGTATGGTTTGCCTTTCAATGTAAAGAAAACAAAAATCGGCAACACTGGACCAATAAATAGCATTATGATAAATGGAGGAAAGATTTAAGTTATCTAAGACTTCATTTTGCTTGATCCACATCAGCACTCATGAAAAACAACCATCAAGAAATCAAATAACATGTCACATTAGGCAAATCTGCTGCACAAGACCTCTTCAACGTGTTGAAGAGCAAAGATATCAGTTTGAGGACTAAAATGTGCCTGACCCAAGCTATGATATTTTCAGTAGCCTCATATTTGTGTGAAAGTTGTACAATGAATAAGGAAGACCATAGAAGAATTGATGCATTTGAGTTATGGCGTTGAAGAAGAATATTAAAAGTACCATGGATTGACAGAAGAACAAACAAATACATTTTTGAAAAAGTATAGAATGTTCATTAGAAGTCAGGAAGGCAAGATTTTGTCTTTCATACTTCAGCCATATTATCAGGAGGTACTAGTCTCTGGAGAAGAACGTTATGCTGGGTAAAGTGGAGGTTCAGTGAAAAAGAGGGAGACCCTCAACAAGATGAATTGGCACAGTGGCAGCTGCAATGGGCTCAAGCATAGCAACAATTGTAAGACCTGTTTAGGACGGGACATTGTTTCGTTCTGTTGTGCATATGGCTGTTATGCATTGGAACCATTTCGAGGGCACCTAACAACTAATTGGATATTACCTTCTCCTGCACTCGAGTTAACACTGGTGTACCTTTTATCCAGTAAGTTTTTCTCCCTGCTTTTTCCTCCCCCACCTCCCATCCTCACAATCCTGGTTGCCATAAAAAAATGTTTCCTTTAGTGTGGAAACATTTTGTTGACTTTTTGCAATACTAATCTCATACAATATTTGTCTTTTTGTGATTGACATATTTCACTCAGCATAGGGATTTCCATGTTCATCCATGTTATGAACCCATGCATTTCTCAGATTCACCATTATTCTTCAGTGTTGCATAATGTATATGTACCACAGTTGCTGTATCCATTCTTTCATTGATGGACGTTTAA
>NW_006411426.1:0-662 GCF_000296735.1 Chrysochloris asiatica
AGTTCAAGCTACATGGCAGATGAGTCCAAAGTGTTCATATACTGAGAGCTACCTACATAGCAGGGTAGTGACATATTTCCATATACACAGTTCTTGATACAAGGCAGATGAATCCAACTTGTCTATATAGAAAGAGCTAGCTTCATGGTAGTTTATCATTTCCATATAAAGAGTTAAAGCCACATGGCAGAAGAGTCCAACATGTCTATATACAGAGAGCTAGCTACATGGCAGAGTAGTGCATCCTTTTCATATACAGAGTACTAGCTACCTGGCTAATGAGTCCAACAGGTACATATACTGAAAGTGAGCATGATGGCAGACACGTCCAATATGTACATATACAGAGAGCTACCTACCTGGCAGATCAGTCTAACATATACTTGTACAGAGAGGTAGCTACATGGCGAAGTAGTGCAATATGTCCATATATAGGGTACTTGTTACATGGCAGAGTAGTCCAACATGTCCATTTAAAGGGTACAAGCAACATGGCAGATGACTCCATCATGTTCATACACTGAGAGCTTGCTACATGGCAGACAAGTCCTATATGTTCATTTAAAGAGAGCTACCTACTGGCATATCAGTCCAACATATCCATGTGCAGAGAGCTAGCTACATGGCAGAGGAATCCAAAATGTCCATATACAGAGAGTTAG
>NW_006411426.1:2574-4062 GCF_000296735.1 Chrysochloris asiatica
GAGAGCTACCTACTTGGCAGATCAGTCCAACATATCCATGTACAGAGAGCTAGCTTCATGGCAGCGTAATGCATCATTTCTATATGCAGAGTTCAAGCTACTTGGCAGATGAGTCCAAAGTCTTCATATACTGAGAACTAGCTACACGGCTGAGTAGTCCATCATGAGAATATAAACACTACGAGCTATATGGCAGATGTGTGCAATGTGTCCATATACTGAGAGCTACCTACATGGCAGATATTTCCAAAATATCCATGTACCAAGAGCTGGCTACATGGCAGACTTCTAGCTACAAGAACTCTGTATATGGAAATGATGCCCTACTCTGCCATGTAGCTAGCTCTCTGTATATGAGCTCTATGGACTCATCTGTAATGTAGCTTGAACTCTGTATATGGGAATGTTTCACTACCCTGCCATTTAGCTAGCTCTCATAATTTGAACATTTTGGACTCATCTGCCATGAAGGTTGAACTCTGTACATGGAAATGTTGCAGTACTCTGCCATGTAGCTAGTTCTCTGTATATGGACATTTTGGACACATCTGCCATGTAGGTAGCTCTCAGTACATGGTTATGTTGGACTAATCTGTCAAGTAGGTAGCTCTATGTGTATGACCATATTGGACTTGTCTGCCATGTAGCTAACTCTTAGTATGTGAACATGTTGAACACATCTACCATGTAGCTAGAACTCTGAATATGGAAATGATGCACTATTCTACCATGTAGCTAGCTTAATGTATATGGCCATTTTGGATTCCTCTGACATGTAGCTAGCTCTCTGTACATGGATATGTTGAACTGATCTGCCATGTAGCTAGCCTTCTGTATATGAAAATATTGGACTTGTCTGCCATGTTGCTAGCTCTCAGTATATGGACACGTTAGACACATCTGCTATGTACCTAATACCCGGTATATGGACATGTTGAACTGATCTACCATGTAGCTAGCTCTCAGTATATGGACATGTTGGACTCATCTGGCATGTACCTAGTAACCTGTATATGGACATGTTAGCCTACTCTGCCATGTAGCTAGCTCTCAGTATATAGACATGTGGGACACATCTGTAATTTAGCTAGAACACTGTATATGGGAACGTTGCACCACCCTGCCATGTAGCTAGCTCTCTGTATATGAACATATTGGAAGTGTCTGCCATGTAGCTAGCTGTCAGTATATGGACATGTTGGAGTAATCTGCCATGTAGCTAGAAGTCTGTATATGGAATGTTGCACTACTCTGCCATGTAGCTAGCTCTCTGTATACAGACATGTTGGACTTATCTGCCTTGAAGTTAACCCTCTAAATATACACGCGTTGGACTCACCTGCCATGTAGCTAACTCTCAGCATATGGACGCGTTGGTCTCATCTGCCATGTATCTAGTACTCTGTATATGGAAATGTTGCACAACTCTGCCATTTAGCTCGTTCTCTGTATATGGACAATTTGGACTCGTCGGCCATGTAGCTAGCT
>NW_006411426.1:5200-6785 GCF_000296735.1 Chrysochloris asiatica
ATGGACATGTTGGCCTACTCTGCCATGTAGCTAGCTCTCAGTATATGGACATGTTGCACTCATCTGCCATGTAGCTAGTACCCTGTATATGCACATGTTGAACTACTCTGCCATGTAGCTAGCCCTCAGTATATGGACACGTGGGACACATCTGCAATGTAGCTAGAACTCTGTATATGGGAATGTTGCACCACCTTGCCATGTAGCTATCTCCCTGTATATGAATATATTGGACATGTCTGCCATGTAGCTAGCTCTCAGTGTATGGACATGTTGGATTCATCTGCCATGTAGCTAATACCCTGAATATTGCCATGTGGCACTACTCTGCCATGTAGCTAACTCTCAATGTATGAACACCTTGAGATCATTTGCCATGTAGCTTGAATTCTGTATATGGAAATCATGCACTACACTGTCATATAGATAGGTCACTGTATATAGACAACTTGGACTCATATGACTTGTAGCTAGTACCCTGTATATGGACATGTTGAACTACTCTTCCATGTAGCTAGCTCTCAGTATATGGACATGATGTTCTCATCTGCCATGTGTGCAGTACTCTGTATATGGAAATGTTGCACTACGCTGCCATGAAGCTAGCTCTCTGTACATGGATATGTTGGACTGATCTGCCAAATATGTAGCACTCTGTAAATAATATTATTGGACTTGTCTTCCATGTAGCTAGCTTTCAGTATAGGAACACTTTGCACTCATTTGACATGTAGCTAGAAGTCTGGATATGGAAATGTTGCACTACCCTGCAATGTCGCTAGCTCTCTGTATATAGACAAGTTGGACTCATCTGCCTTGTAGCTAAAATTCTGTGTAGGGAAATGCTGCACTGCCCTGCCATTCAGCTAGCTCTCTGTATATGGACATTTTGGATATGTCTGCCATGTATCAAACTCTCGTACATTGATATGTTGGACTGATCTGCCAAACAGATTGCTCTTTGTATATGAACATATTGGAATTATCTGCCATGTAGCTACCTCTCAGTATATGAACACTGTTCATTCATCTGCCATGTAGCTAGAACTCTGAATATGGAAATGTTGCACTACCGTGCCATGTAGCTACCTCTCTGTTTATGGACATTTTGGTTTAGTCTTCCATGTAGCTAGCTCTCTGTGCATGGATTTTTGGACTGATATGCCACGGAAGTAGCTCTCAGCATAATGACATGTTTGACACATCAGCCATGTAACTAGTACTGCTTATATGGACATGATGGACTACTCAGCCATGTAGCTAGCTCTCAGTATATGATCACTTTCGACTCATCTGCCAGGTAGCTTGAACTCTGTATATGGAAATGATGCACTACCCTGCCATGAAGCAAGCTCTCTGTATATGGACATTTTGGACTCATCTTACCTGTAGCTAGCTCTCTGTCCATGGATATTTTGGAATGTTTTGTCATGTAGTTAGCTCTCAGTATATGGACACATTGGAAACATCTACCATGTAGCTGGAACTCTGTATATGGAAATGTTACACTACCCTGACATGTAGCTAGCTCTCTGTATATGAACATATTGGACTTGTCTGCCATGTATCTAACTCTCAGTATATA
>NW_006411426.1:7430-8833 GCF_000296735.1 Chrysochloris asiatica
GCCTTGTAGCTAGAAATCTGTATATGGAAATGTTGCACTACTCTGCCATGTAGCTACCTCTCTGTACAAGGATATGTTGGACTGATCTGCCAGTTAGGTAGCTCTCTGTATATATACATATTGTACTTGTCTGCCATCTTCGTCGCTCTCAGTATATGTACCTGTTGGACTTTTTAGCCAGGTATCTAGTACTCTGTATATGGAAATGATGCACTACTCTGCTATGTAGCTAGTTCTCTGTATATAGACAAGTTGGACTCATCTGCCTTGTAGCTAGTACCCTGTATATGGACATGTTGGACTACTCTGCCATGTAGCTAGCTCTCAGTATATGGACACGATGGACACATCTGTCATGTAGCTAGAACTCTGATTTTGCAAATGTTTTCCTAATCTGGCAAGTACCTAGCTTTATGTATATGTACATTTTGGAGTCATCTGACATGTAGCTAGCTCTCTGTACATGGATTTTGTTGAACTGATCTGCCATGTAGCTAGGTCTTTTTATATAAACATATTGCACTTGTCTGCCATGTAGTTAGCTCTCAGTATATGGACACATTGTACACATCTGCAATGTATCTAGTACCCTGTATAAGGACATGTTGGACTGATCTGCCATGTAGCTAGCTCTCAGTTTATGGACATGTTGGACTAATGTGCCATATAGCTATTAACCTGTATATGGACATGTTGGACTACTTTTCCATGTAGATAGCTCTCAGTATATGAACATGTTGGACTCATCTGACATGTAGCTAGTACACTGTATACGGACATGTTGAACTACTCTGCCATGTAACTACCTCTCAGTATATGGTCACGTTGGACATATGTGGCATGTAGTTAGAACACTGTATATGGAAATTTTGCACTACCATGCCATGTAGCTAGCTCTCTGTATATGAACATTGTGTACTGAACTGCCATGTAGGTAGCTCCCAGTATATGGACAAGTTGGACTCATCTGCCTTTTAGCTACAATTCTGTATATGAAAATGTTCCACTACTCTGCCATGTAGGTAGCTCTCTGTACATGGATATGTTGGACTGATCTGTCAAGTAGGTAGCTACCAGTATATGAACATATAGGACTTATGTGCCATGTAGCTAGCTCTCTGTATATAGACATGTTGCACACATCTACCATGTAGCTAGAACTATTTATATGGAAATGATGCCCTACTCTGCCAGTTATCTACCTCTCTGTATATAGAGAAATTGTAGTCATCTGCCTTGTAGCTAGAATTATGTATATGGAAATGTTGCACTACCCTGCCATGCAGCTAACTCTCTGTATATGTACATTTTGGACGCGTCTGCCATGTAGCTACCTCTCTGTACATGGTTACGTTGGACTGACCTGCCGATCAGTAGCTCTCTGTATATGAACATGTTGGACT